>NW_027500445.1:0-75276 GCF_021521415.1 Bidens hawaiensis
TCTTGGCGAGTAACTAATCAAAACTGGAACACTCATGTTTATTAGCTTCAGAATAGAACTGCTGTTAGATTATAATGTGTCTTAGGGTAAGTGAATGAAGGGTATTATTTATTAGCTTTATAGAACAAACAAAGACAAATAAGGGAATCTATATATCCCAAATAATTGGAGATGACAAGTTCGATCAGTACTTGTTGGGCTGTCCTATAATTGTTTATTATTAATAATATTACTATTATTATTATTATATAGAGTTTGGTGCCGCAAAGCCCGATTGGCCACTTAGCCGGCACCCGATTGATAGTTTCATTTTGTTTCGGCCGTAATAATCGTTAGAAAATCTACTGAATGTGAATTTTGTTTTTGTTCTTTTCTTATTATTTTGTTTTAATTACGGTACCACCGCGTTGAACACGACGAAAATTAATCGAATTTGCATAAACTCAATGATTTTTGTTTTTAGTTCAAGTATCTTAACGAAAACCGACAGGATGCTGATTTTTGTCTTTTAGTTCCAGTACCGTAACGATCATGACGAAAACTGAATAAATTCGCGTAGACTCAACCACCTCAACCCCCGGGATCAATAATGGTCGGGTTTTAAAAATGATTGAGTTTACCGACCGATGTCACGCCATTGGTCCCCCCCCCCCCCCCCGCCCTCAATTTTTATAACATTTTGTTTTATTTTTGTCTTAGTTCCGATACAATAACACACGTAACTGTAACCGACAGAATTCGTGTCAACTTACCGTATCAACGCTTGTGTTTTACCACCGCCCGTGTTTTACTGACGTTGTGCCGGGAAAAACACTAGTTGTTGTTATTATTATTATTATTATTATTATTATTATTATTATTATTATTATTATTATTATTATTATTATTTACACAAAACCAATAATTGTTTGTTAATTTGGTTTTGTTTAGTTTTATAAAACCGAAAATTATGGCTTATATACCTCGTTGAATAAAATCGAATCGAGCCACACCAAATTATTGTATTCATCGTCACACCAAAAATTTTCAGTGTACTGTTAACGAAAAAAATTTAGTCTCGGGAAATTTAGTTTTCTGGTTTGACGCGTTTTCGGGAACTGTTTTAGCCGTAAACACATACACCCATAAGTTTATGAACAGTTAATAATGATTAATCTGAATTCTTACGGATTGTTTGTTTATCCAAGATTTGATTATTTTCAAAGTAATTCATTTATTAAGTATACAGAATTCGAAATATCTTTGTCTAAATCTTAATAAAAAAAAATTAGTAAAACTTTATAACAATCCAGATATTGAACCAGATTATACCAGATTTTTGAAAAACTGTTATGAACACGAATAATCATTAATTTACCATATTCGAAAACTGTTAGTTTATATCAGACGCGATTTTTAAAACCGAAAAATTTTTAGGGTTTGTATATTTTCGGATTTTAATCAAAACAGTAAATAAATAAAATGAGTTAATAAAAAAACCAAAAGTTGTTAGGGTTTATCAGGTTTTAGCCCATGTCTTCCGGTTTAGATCCTGAGTTAATGGAAGACATGAAGAACTGATTAATCAATATCGCTCTGATACCACATGTTGGTCAGTTCTTCATGTATATAATAGAAAACATGAATATTATGATAAACCTACAACTAAACCATACCTGTCACAGCAAAGAGAGAGGTCACGGCTGATGAGAACGATACAGACGACATGACTGTCAGCTTGGTCGGGTTCCCCTTTAGGATGTACATTAGTGATGGGATTAGGGTTCTTGAGAAACCGAATAATATAGAGGGAGAGAGGCTCACAAATTTATGTGAGGGTTTAGGGTTAAGTTATATGATGTTAATTAGTCTCTTCATATTTATATACATCCAAGGAGAAACCCTTGATTAGCAAGAAAGGGTAATTTGGTCCATCTACAATTACCTAGCTAATATAATAATAAGGTATAATTAATTAACTTTGATCTATTATAATATAAATGATCATGTAGGTAAGATTAAATATACATATCCATATATTTATTCTTACAAAACCAGCCAATGTCTTTATCATAATTCATAATTATTAGTAATTCAATTACACAAAGTAGAACACGATTCTCACAAATCTTACCAAACCATGGCCCTTCAGTGCAAGGATCATCAAGTAACCAAACTTTTATTGTGAAGTAGGATGCATATAATGTATGAATGAAAGTAATGCAAGTGACACAACGATGTAGCGAGGAAAAACTCTCGATCCTTCTAGAACCTTTGACAAAAAACCTCAGGAAGAGCAAGAAACCTCGGGATGCTATGATTAATTACCTCGGGAAGCTATGATTAATTACCCATCAAGAAGTATACGGCAAAAATAAGGCGAGATGGAAGAGCAAGAATCTAGAGGCGGAATACCTAAAGCTCAAGGAGGGGCATAATTCAGCCGTTTTAATGCATTAAAACTTGTTCTTGAGTTTCAATGATTCGTCTTTGAGGCGGCACTTTTCAAGAACACCTAAATTATGCTCCACGTTTAGCTTCTGGTATTCCACTCTGAGATCTTGCTATTACTGCTAGCCTTATTGCTCTGTCTACTTCTTGGCGGGTAATTAATCACAGCTTCAACCTTCAGTTGGAGTATTCATGTTTGTTAGCTTCAGAACAAAACTGTTGATAGACAATGTGTCTTAGGGTGGAGTGAATGAAGGGTATTGTTTATTAGCTTTGTAGAACAAATAAACAAACAACAGAGACAAAGAATCACCACCTTTATTCACTTCACAGATTGTGATAAGATAATGTTCACATTAAAAGGGTTGGGGGTGGGCTACTTTTAAGTTTTATTAATCAATAATAATAACTTCATGGTTGATTTGGTAGGTTTGTGTTTAATAGGCGGTAAATAAACCTATTTGTTAATTAATCACTTGGTAAAAACCAATGCTTAAGAGCATTCTTAACCTATTTCCTAAAAATACGTGAGTGAAATTTGTAAAGTATAGGATATGGTTTTCCGAAAGTGATTAAGAGTGAAGAAAAAATAAATGATATTGATTAAAGTATAAATAAATGTGTATTATTTAATTAAAAAAGAGAGAGAAACTATAGTTATTTTTAGTATAATTATATGATATATATATATATATGGATATATGGTAAATAACTGAATGTGATTATGTGAATGCTCTAATATATTAGGTAGAATGGAACAACTACATACTTCATATGAAATGAAACAGTTAAGATATATTGTGTGGCTTTCTTACCGGCAGTCAAGTAGCCAAATGCGTAGTTTAAAATGCAGATTAGTCAAAGATAAAAGCCTTTAGTATTAAGTGGAAAGTCAAGGTAGACAAATTCATAGTTTAAAATGCAGATTAGTGGTTGAGGGTGAAAGACGGAAAGGTTATTCGATTGTATGTTTTAATTTTCTTTTTGTACTTGGTTGTTTATATCTTTAATGAATTTCACTTTTCTTAATTACTATTGTATGAGTATCTAGGCGGTGTAAACACACACAGAATATGGCATCGACTTGACCTGTTGCAACGCGCGTGCAAGATTACTAGTTATGCATTGATTATATATAAATATTTCCTTCACTTTTAATTGTTTTCGAGTTAATTTTTATATAATATTAGTTCTAACTGATTCATAGTAGGGTTTAAAGGATTCAATTAAAAACAAGCTAATATGGAGAATTTATCTTAAATATTAGTGTCGTGTATTAAATGTATATTGTATCATTATATAGTTTATTACTTTGCAATATAATAATAAAATGGTTACATGTTACGTAAACTCAAATATATTGAACTTAATGATTCTTTATTTGTTTTAATGATGTGTGATCCATAACTAAATGAAGTCATGAGATTGTCACAAGTTGGTTTGTTTATACGTCTCTAATAGACCAACAAAGTAATATATGGGCTTCAAAGAAAATAAACGAACTAAAACACTGGATTGGAATTGATGTTTTCTTTGCCGGCTATTCACAAAATATAAGAGGAATACTTTTATTCTGATGGAGAATTTATTCTATGTTCTACTGCGAGAAAGGAAGTTATCGCATAAACACGTCAAACAAGTCAAGGTCAAAATCGGAAAAAGAGAATTAAAGAAGCAAGCACGCTAGCTACACAATTAATTAAACCCGAAAGCTAGAAGAAAAGATGCACATTAATTATCCTACAATCCCAGATTAGATGTTGAGCTTGTCTTTCCCCATTGCTAGCTTTTGTTAATCCTTTTCAATATTAGATAGTTGTTTTAATCATTAAAATCTACAACATATATAAAATACATTAAAAATTAAAAAATCGTGTAACAAATTATATGTATCATAGAAAAAGGGTTATGCGCTCAAGCTTGTTCTTGAACAATACTTTGGCTTTGAGGCGACGTAATTCAAGAACAGCTAAATGATGCTCCTCCTGGAGCTTCAGGCGTTTCACTTTCAAATTCTTTATCTTCCTTCTAAGTGCCTTGTTTTCGCTCTGTATTCTTCTTGGCGAGTAACTAATCACAACTGGAGCACTCATGTTTGTTAGCTTCAGAACAAAACTGCTGATAGATTATAATGTGTGTTAAAGTGAGTGAATGAAGGGTATTATTTATTAGCTTTATAGAACAAACAAAGACAAATAATGGAATCTATATATCCCAAATAATTGGAGATGACATGTTCGATCAGTACTTGTTGGTCCGTCCAATAATTGTTTATTATTATTATTATTATTATATAGAGTTTGGTGCCGCAAAGCCTGATTGAGCCACTTTGCGGAACCCTATTGATAGTTTCATTTTGTTTCGGCCGTAATAATCGTTAGAAAATCTACTGAATGTGAATTTTGTGTTTGTTCTTTTTTTATTATTTTGTTTTAGTTACGGCACCCGCGTCGAACACGACGAAAACTGATCGAATTTGCATAAACTCAACGCGTTTTGTTTTAGTTCCAATATTATAACGAAAACCGACCGGATGCTGATTTTTGTTTTTAAGTTCTAGTACCGTAACGAACATGACGAAAACCTACTGAATTCGCGTAGACTCAACCACCTCAACGCTCGGGATCAATAATGGTCGGGTTTTAAAAATGATCGAGTTTACCGACCGATGTCACGCCATTGGTCCCCCACAATTTTTATAACTTTTTGTTTTATTTTCGTCTTAGTTCTGATACAATAACACACGTAACTGTAACCGACCGAATTCGTGTCGACTTATCGTATCAACGCTTGTGTTTTACCACCGCCCGTGTGTTACTGACGTTGTGCCGGGAAAAACACTAGTTGTTGTTATTATTATTATTATTATTTACACAAAACCAATAAATGTTTGTTAATTTGGTTTTGTTTAGTTTTATAAAACCGAAAATTATGGCTTATATACCTCGTTGAATAAAATCGAATCGAGCCACACCAAATATTGTATTCATCGTCACACCAAAAATTTTCAGTGTACTGTTCATGAAAAAAAATTTAGTGTCGGGAAATTTAGTTTTCTGGTTTGATGCGTTTTCGGGAACTGTTTTAGCCGTAAACACATACACCCATAAGTTTATGAACAGTTAATAATGATTAATATGAATTCTTAGGGATTGTTTGTTTATCCAAGATTTGATTATTTTCAAAGAAATTCCTTTATTAAGTTTACAAAATTTGAAATATCTTGGTCTAAATCTTAATCAGAAAATTTAGTAAAACATTATAACAATCCAGATATTGAACCAGATTTTCAAAAACTGTTATGAACACGAATAATCATTAATTTACCAGATTTCGCAAACTGTTAGTTTATATCAGTCGCGATTTTTTTAAAACCGAAAAATTTTTAGGGTTTGTATATTTTCGGATTTTAATCAAAACAGTAAATAAATAAAACGAATTAATAAAAAACCGAAAATTGTTAGGGTTTATCAGGTTTTAGTCCATGTCTTCCGGTTTAGATCCTAAGGTTAATGGAAGACATGAAGAACTGATTAATCAACATCGCTCTTGATACCACATGTTGATCAGTTCTTATGTATATAATAGAAAACATGAATATTATGATAAACCTACAACTAAAACATACCTGTCACAGCAGAGAGAGAGGCCACGGCTGATGAGAACGATCCAGACGACATGACAGTCAGCTTGGCCGGGTTCTCCTTTAGGATGTATATTAGTGATGGGGATTAGGGTTCTTGAGAAACCGAATAATATAGAGGGAGAGAGGCTCACGAATTTATGTGAGGGTATAGGGCTAAGTTATCTGATGTTAATTAGTCTCTCCATATTTATATACATCCAATGGGAAACCCTTAATTAGCAAGAAGTGGTAATTTGGTCCATCAACAAATTACCTAGCTAATATAATAATAAAGTATAATTAATTAACTTTGATCTATTATAATATAAATGATCATGTAGGCTATAAATAAATATACATATCCATATATTTATTCTTACGATTCGTATTAACTCCTTTTTATTTTCCGAATAAAAATACTCGGAAAAATATTGAATCACGTATACATGTTATGAAGCTTTGACTTGTCAAATAATTTTAATAATATTGATAATAACTCATATTGATAATATAATAAAATTATTAATAATAATAATAATATAACAACATGATAATGTAATAATGATTATAATATAATAATATATCTAGTATGATAATTATCATAATAATATTATTCATGGTTTTAGTACTAGACTCATAGGCATAATTTGTCTTTATATATTGTAACCCTCAATTGAATGAAACGTAATCAGTCTTTTACCACCTTACATGGTATCTAGACCTCTATCATTTCTTCTTCCTCGCATATATAAACACCAGTTGTCGCCACCGGGTGCAAACGCTAAACAGGGCAACATGCCGCCACCACCGCCCTATCTCAATTTTGTTTGTTTTTTCTTTTAGTTTCTTCTACTAGCTTTTCCTATTTTCAGTTCCAATAAAGTTCGTTTCCGTTCAAATTTTCGGTAATAAAGCCTCTACCGCCGTTAGCTCCAATCACGATTGAAGCCATTGCCGCCGACCTTATATCTATGTTTCCACCCATCATCGATCTCAACCTTGGAATTGTAACCTGCTGTGATACGCGTAGAGAATGAAAAGGATGCAATAACAATCAAACTCGATTATTTATATTTTTGTTCCAACACGCTGTCGTCAAAACCTAATTACGTGAAATGTTCATTTTAATTCTACACTTGTTTTCTTTGTTTATGGGCCAACCCTAATATCATTTTAAGCCCCATTGAATACAATACAATCAATATTTTACCATGTTACAGTATTGTGTCGGAAATTGATGCCTCAAAGCATGTGGGAATATGATAAGAATCTGATGAGATACAACATTAACCACACGCATACAATACTTCTTTCAAAGATTGGTTATGGTTGTTACATGACAGTGATGGTGGAATGCTTTGCGCTACTCACACCTATTTGGAGTCGATCAGGTTCCTTCTAATTGGTCTAACAGATAAATGGTTTGGGAAAACATTCACAAAAGTATCTATTCGAAAAGATGAAAAATTAATGACATTACCAAACAAATGAGAATCACTGATAGATCACCAACAAAATCCAGTCAAACACAAAAAAAATGAAAAAAAAGTTATAAAATTGCGAAAAGGAAAATTAAAATAGAAGTAGGTAATCCATCCCCGATAACCAATGGATATCATAACCCAGGAAAAGGATTACCCGGAAAACGATAAGCCGCCTCTATTCACTATTAGTTACGGAGTATTAATTTATGTATAGGTGTAAATGGGTAATCTTTTTTAGGAAACATCAAGGTTTCTAACACGTGTATCAGTTCCTAATGTTGGATTATCCGAAAAGAAATAGATTGAACCACGTTGTGATAAACAATCAGGTTTTATCTTTTCCTTAAAAGTTAACGGTCAAAGTAAACAAGTAGAACCAGATTAATAATAGATGGTTTATAAATAAATCTATTTCAACGAGGTAACAAAACAAAAAGAAGTCTAGAAGGAAAGCCACAACTCTAAAGATAGTGATTTGACCATTTTACATCGTCCTTGTATTTCCCAAGTATCTTGTAACATAGTACAACGTTCTTGGTCATTATCCTGAAACATAGAGAAAAATCAAACACCAATAACAAAGCAAATTGCATAGTGATTCACTACATAATCCAATCCATATATTTCATATATATTGTCTGATTATGTAAAACTCTAACACGTGTGATGGAGGCCATAGCAATAACAAGTATTTGTTTGTGTTTCTTATTATTTAATAATTCTTATTTGAATCTTGGTTAAGTTACATAGGAAACTTCTAACTTTATAAAAACTCATTCCAATTGATATAAAAGATGTCCAAAACAACAATAATAACGACCAAGCTATAGAAGACAATATTGTTATATAAATCATGTCTTACAAGAAATAAAGACAAATATTTATTCATAGATTATATCGCTAATATATTTTCCTAGGTTATTATATAAGTCACTTCAAGAGTAGTTTTTTCACTTCCTCGACCTGATAAGATTTCTAGTCTATAATATCAGAGCCACGTACCCCCCCCCCCCAAACACTTCAATCCCATATGGGCTCCATAGCTTCATCTTCTCAAGTACCACTCGAAGAAGATGAAGATTCACCCCAATTATATCGCGTTTACGCCTCATTTTCAGCCAAAAATCCATCACCCGACGTGACTGATCAGTTGAACTGGATCGAATGCTACAACCCAACAACGCACAAATGGCATCGAGTCACCTCAATTCCACTAGCCAAGAATCAAGTCTTGAAAGGTTTTCAAATGGCCATTGTGGGTGACTTTATTTACATCATAGGTGGGATATGTTGTTGTAACAAGATACTCGAAAGTCATGAGTTTGATGATCATGTGAGCAAAGATGACATACAAGTCCATCAGTCTGTTCTACATTATAGTATACGAGATGACACTTGGACTGAGTGCACACCACTTAAACAACCGCGGTTTGACTTTGCATGTGCAGTTAGTGGTGGCAAGATTTATGTCGCTGGAGGGAGATGCACAGTCGACGGTGTCAGAGGTGTGTCTTCGGCTGAAGTCTATGATCCTGCCCTCGACGAGTGGAAGTTATTGCCAAACATGACAACATCAAGGTACTATTAGGGTAGAGGGAATGAGAGAGAGTCGAAAGGGGTGGGAGGGTTGATGTGGGATCGATGGCACGCCCTGGTACGGGTGCCATCTTGAAGACCATCCATGCAAACCCAAATATTTTAAAGATTTTTTTATTTATCAATGAACCACCACCCTATTGGTGTTATTTTGACTGCTAATATTTTGATTGCAAACCCAAATGTTTTAAAGGTTTTGTCTACCAGTAGACCACCACCCTATTGGTGCTATTTTTTTTTGAACGGTGAACTTTTATAGACAACGCCAACAAACCAAAAAACACCCACGGGCTGCCTCCACAAGCCGGAGGGCAACCCCTAAAACCGAAGGATTACATAAAGTCAAATTTACACCAATTCAACCAATTTAAAGAACTATGTTTAGACCTATACTTAAACCAAAGGAAGCCTTTAGCCTTAATATCTCCTATAATCTCTTTCACATTAACAGCTTTCCCTTCGAACACTTTTTCGTTTCTCGCCTTCCAAATTCTCCAACACGCGATAATGATAATCCCATGTAACGCCTCCTTTTTAATAGTAACAACATTAATGATCTTGTAGAGCTCAAGGAGGTCTCTAACCGTGAACCCGAAAATAGGGGGAACCTTGCACCACCGACTTATATGATCTCAAACTACCGACGAGACACCACAACCTGTCATAATATGGTCCGCTGTCTCCCCACTCATCTCACATAGAGGGCACACACTATCCGTTAACCGAATGTTTCTTCGTTCAAGAGCTTTTCTCGTAGGCAATCTATCCATTTCCGCCCTCCACACGTGAATGTTGCACTTATTCGGGACCCATTTGCTCCACTTCATAACATAGTTATTATCGGCATTCTTATTTTTTTCGATTATCCTTTTTACCGAGCTGACAGAAAATTCGCCATCCTTGTCCCCTAACCACACCCACCGATCTGGCCCGTTAATCCAAACAGCCGCATTCATTATTTGTATACACTTCTCCCATTCTTCTAACTCTACAACTGAATTTGGCCTTCTCTTCCAACACCAGTTCCAACCAAAATTACCTCCTAATCTCCAAAACCTCTCATTAACTTTACACCTTTTATGTTTTTCCAGTTTGAAAATAGATGGGCAAGCTTCCTTAAGGCTCATGTTACCAGCCCAATTATCAATCCAAAAACACAACTTATGGCCATTACCAGCAGTCCCTTTAATCAAATCTGTGAGTTTGCTTCCTTCCCACTTTAACTTATTTATTGTCTTACCAAGATTTACCCAAACGCCCGAACTACTTTTTTTAACCGGGACCACCTCCCGATCATCAAGCTGATTATGAATGGAATTAATAACCCTTTTCCACAATCCCGACTCCTCTGTTTTGTATCTCCACCCCCATTTCGAAAGCAAAGCGTTATTAACTTCTTTTATCCTTGAAATCCCTAAACGGCCCTTTTCTTTAGGACTCGTGACCCTATCCCAAGCCACCCAGTGTATCTTTTGAGACTCGTTTGACCCTCCCCATAGAAATCTCTTCATCATCCTTTCTAGATTCTCCGCCACTTTGCTCGGTATCTTGAACAAAGACAAATAATACACCAGTAAACTTTCTAGCACCGCTTTAATAAGAACGACCCTCCCTCCAATCGATAGAGAATGAGCTCTCCAAATCGCCAACCTTTTTTCAAAGATCTCCATTAAACCATTCCAGTTAATAACTTTGTTCATGTTAGCTCCAACAAGAATACCAAGATGTAAAAAAGGCATTCTCCCAGGTTTACACCCAAGAACCCCTGCCATCTCTTCAATCTCAGAACCATTGACATTACACCCAAATAAGCTGGATTTATAAAAATTAATCTTTAAACCTGAGCACAAGTGAAAACATCACAATATTCTGGTTACATTTTCCACATTCCTTTTAGTCCATTCTCCTAAAATCATTGCATCGTCTGCATATAGAATATGGGACACTTTTGGTCCCTGGTTAGGAGTTTGAAACCCGGTTATAACTCCAACCTCTTCCGCAGACTGCATCATATTTGAGAGAGCCTCCATAACCAACAAAAATAAGAAGGGAGATAAAGGATCCCCTTGACGCATACCTTTAAAACACTGGAACTCAAATGTCGGAGACCCGTTAACAAGCACCGAAGATCTAGCCGAAGCAAGGACTCCCATAATCCACTCGCACCAAGTCGGAGGGAATCCCATTTGGGCCATGATCGACACCAAAAAATTCCAATTAACGTTATCGTATGCTTTCTCGAAATCAATCTTCAAAAAGAAAGCTTGATACTTTGACTTATTAGCCAAAGAGATTAACTCGTTAACTATCAAAGGGCCATCGAGGATCACCATGCCACCTAAAAAAGCCGATTGGGAATCATTAATAACTGTCCCCAACACCTTTTTAGCCAGAACCTTCAAAACCACTTTACTCATCACTCCCACTAAATTTATGGGTCTGTAATCATTTAAACTAACCGGATCAACAGATTTTGGAATGAGGGTGATAAAAGACGAACTAACCCCTTTATTAAAAAACCTTTTCATATGGAATTCGGCCAACACCTTCTCAAAGTCGGATTCAAAAAACTCCCAGAAGCGCTTAATAAATGTGAAATTGAACCCGTCCGGCCCCGGAGCTGTTAATATTCTTTCAATGTAACTTTTTAATATGGAAAATCACCCCTATATAAACTTATATTTTCAAAAGTTTCATACAAAAGTGTGAAATAAAACATCAGGAATCACAATGAAATGTTACTTTTTATTGTTTTTATGCATGATGTCGTCCGAGTTTTATTACCAGTGAGTTTTTGGGCGGGTGAGTTTTTCCTGTAACTAAGATAACTTGAGGCGTTCAAGGGCTCTGTACGGCTGGTTTGGGCCAGCTGGCGGTGGCCTTTTGCCATTGGGTCACCCCGTATAGAATACCTATGCATTTTTTTTTGAACAGCCAACGAATTCTCCAAATTGGCATTACCTAGACATTCTATTCAGTGTTTTGAAATTGGCAATACCTAGACATTCTATTCAGTGTTTTGAATACCGCGACCCGACCCTTATACCGGTTCGGGTTAGTGTATCTGGGCCGTTTCTAAAAACCCAGCCGGGTTTTGCTGGTGGCAGTCGGCCCGGACCGGTTGACCCGGTAAAAACCATTTTTCATTAAATCCAAAATGAAATTTGCATATTAGGATTCGAACTTGGGTAATTTCAAAGACAAAAGCTTTAATAATTACCCCATGAGCCAATCAACCAAGCTTTATTGATGTCTTTATCGATCAAACATAAATCATATATATTTAAAAAGCAATCGATCAAACATTAAAGTTTGTTATTATTATTATTATTATTTTTTGTTATTATATTTTATATGTTATGAATTATATATATATATATATATATATATATATGTGTGTGTGTGTGTAAATATATATTTAAATTATTTTTGACGTCATCCGGGTCAAACACCGGTCCGCCTTCCTGGCTTGGGTTTTTCGGGTTGGGTTAATCGGGTTTCTAGTATCCTAGGAAAAAAAACTATATTGGTAAATTTAAATGTAGCGTATTCTATACGCGTAAAATAAATAGAGCAATAAACAAACAAAAATAAATTGATAAAACATCCTAGAAAGATTAAATTCTAATAAAGTCCAACCATAATAAACAAGACTGACATACTCGTCTTCAGTACGCTGTGACTAGGGTGTTGGATTATAGTTGCCTTTAGTCATAAACTGAACGTTAATAAACAATAAACAGTCGAAACATAATAAGTGGAATGAGAAAAGTCAATTTGGACTAAATTCTATTAACGTCGGCGGCTAAGGTTTGGCCTATAATACCTAAAAATATATATGATTTTAAAACTAAAAGTTTATTCGGGGTTTTCGGGTTGACCCGAAACCTTGAAATCTGACCCAAAAACCAACCCAAATTACTTTGTTTGGGTTTGGATTAGCCTTTTTTTGGGTTCGGGTTTCTCGAGTCAGGTTAGTTCGGGTCCGGGTACGAGATTTCTCGGGTTGGTTTCGGGTTTCGGGTAAAAGTGGTAGTCATAACTTATGGTTTGATAATGAAAGAGTTTCACAAATAAATGAGTAACCCAGTTTAAAATATATATGGGTTTGGTAATACCCATGACCGCTTATTTTTTTTTACTATCAAATTGTTTGTTAATTATAATAATATCTTTTTAAAAAAAAAATTAGATATAATTTTCTAGTATATCTCTATTTTATAACATTTACATGTCAAATATTTGGTGAGATTAATTTTTTAATTTATTAAGATGTTATAACCTGATTAAGGGCTATCTTGGTGTGGTGAGACTCATACCCTTGAATTTGGGTCAAATGCACGAGAAACATCTATTTACAAATAAAACAATATGGTGGCTTGAGAGAATATACAGAGCAACCATAAAACTTTTAAATGTTTAGTTTATATATATTTAAGATTAAGATAATTTTAGTTAGGGTGTAATTGATTATGTTTTATTGTAATTATCTAATCTAACAGGCACAACTGCGTCGGCGTGAGTTGGCAAGACAGGTTCTACGTAGTCGGTGGCTTTGTTGACAACGGGCCCACTGATACTCAAGGACCGTTTACGACGGCAAGAAGCTCAGCTGAGGTGTACGACACCCTAACAAACACATGGCAGTTTTTGCCACGAATGTGGGAACTAGATGTCCCACCGAACCAAATAGTAGTGGTCGGAGGGAAGCTTTTCAGCTCTGGCGACTGCTACAAACGGTGGAAAGGTTTCATCGAAAAATATGATCGAGATCTCAATATGTGGAATGTCGTTGATGGGTCATCACTTTCGTCCCCGATTTCCATGCTTGATGTGACATCACCAGAGCGGCCATTGATGGAACAGTTATACCTTACGATTGCACCAATCGGGACGTGCTTGTACTTTTTCGCAGGATATCGAATGATTGGTGAAACATCCACGTACAAGTCGGAAGTTCATGTGTTCGACATTGCGGGATACGGTGGTGATTGGACAAGTTTCGAGCCGAATATTGAAGATGGTGAAAAGGTGCTTTCTTGTCATTGTGTTGTTCACAAAAGGCGTGATGAGTGAGGCGTCATCGTGTAATACGTGTTTTGGAAATACTATGTAATATAATAAGAATAAATGTATTACACAACAATAAAAGACATGCAAGTGATTATAATAATTTGTGATAATATGATAATAAATAAATGACATTTTTAAATGTCTTTGGGTTCATTCAAGGTTATGCATATATATTTTTTTAGAACTTTTTTGTATTAAGGCTAACACACTTTTCAAATTTGAAGAGCCTCAATACTTCACTCTGGCCAGACTATGTTGTTTTAACCGGACCCACGCTGGCTTTAGAATTTGGCTTGGGCGTTCCCAGGAAAACCCTACCGGCGACTGCCACTTGACAGTCGTTGTGCCACCACAAGAGCAGAACTTCTGGCTTAACACACGGTGAGACGAAAACCCGGGTGGACTATGGGTTCGAACTGACAACCTTTGCACAAGGCATAGCTCAAATCCTTCATTGCCAATATCCACCCAAAAGTGACACAAATGATTAGAACTTGGGTCTCCATTGAAGAACCCAAGCCTCCTGCCACTATATCTTAGTTATTATTAACAAAAACCAGATTTTAATAATTTAAATCATAGCTCCATTGTTTCTGAATAATATATCATTGACATTTAGTTTCGTCGGTAAAAACATTCTCGCCTACATAATTAATAATTATCATAGATTTACATTTAATTTTCACTCCATTTCGTTCAAATGGATGACTATGAGCAAGATAAGGAAACACGCGTTACTTGTGGGCGAAAATGAGTGAATATTAAGCGTAAATCTGTGATGATTATGTTTGATCATCTTTTAGATTAAGTATATAAATTATAACTTTATTACTTTATTTGTAATTATTATCCGTATACTTCATACTTGGCGATGTTTTCCTTTTATCTTTGGTAGATAAAACTTACTACGAGCAATAAGTAAACATGAGTACGTATCCGTGATGGTTATTTAATTTATATGCGGTAAAGCACGTGATACAACTATTTATACACAAACATGTACGCTACCTTAGACCACTTTATTTAATTTATGATGCTAGAGTTTTTCATTGCCATGGTCATAAAAAATTACTTGAATAAGCACGTGATATAACTCTTTGTATACGCGGCCTTGTTATACTTTATTATGACATGAATTTTCATACACACGTGATGATTGTGACGAATTTAAAAGAAAATCTTAAAGTTATTCTAACAAAAAGTTTGAACTTATTAAGAGGTATCTTAATATTTACTTAGGGATATTCTATATATAAACCGAAGATAAAAAATTACATTGATTTTACATTTGACCAAGAAAGTTGAGGGATAGCCCAAACACCCCCCGAGACCTTCATAGATCCGCCGTTGCACTAAGGTTGCACGCAAAAAACTTCCGTATGTAATACTTCAATATTATCTTAGCATTGCATATATATAGTATGACGGTTTTTGTTTTTCTATGAACAAAAACCACGTTTAACTTAAAATCTCGTGAAAACCATTTTAAACACTATTTTTTTATTTTTTATTTTAACTTTTTTCATCGTTTTATAAGTTATAACCAAATAGATAAAAAAAATATGTAGATTGTGAAAGTGTATATGTATCTTATACGAGGTAAGATATGCATATAACACGTGGCATGAGTGATTATGATAAAACTTTATTATAATATATAGATAGATAGATAATAATGTTTATCAAAACTATGTTTTAATTTTGTTTGAATGTTTGTCTGTCATATGTATTATTTTATTTTTTATAAAATGCTACGTGTGTAAAATATAAAATTTAAGGGAATGAAAATGTATGTTGAGAGCGACATTTCAATGAACATAAGAGAATAATGAATTGTAGACGCTTTGTAGTTTGTAGTAGAGAAAAATAAAAAATCTCGCCAGCAATAAAGAAAAATAAAAAAACAGCCGAAACAAAATTTACACCACAATTTTTGATATAACGTTCTTTAATAACTTATTTACAAAACGACAACTTTTGTAGAAACTGAATGGGTTATACTGTTTGGTTTTCTTTTTGGCTTTACCAAAAATATTGTTATATAGAAATTGAATTCGTTACATTGTTTAGTTTTCTTTTCTTCTTTACTAAAAAAAAAGTGTTATTAATACTTAATAGGGCTTGCCTGGTTATCATAAGGAAGCTAATAGTTTCAAGATTCATATTTGTAGGAGTTCACATGGTATATTACAAATAGCATTTAAAAAAAAGACAATCAGATTAATAGAAGACTTGGATTCTCCTGTTATGATCAAAGTTCAATTATCATTGTGTCACTTTGTTAGATCATGACAAAAAGGTATTTGGGTTTGACCTTCGAGATTGTTAGTTTGAATCTCGTGTTCACCGGGGTTTTCGTCCCACCGCGCGTTACGTCAAAGAGTTCGCTCTTCTGGTGACATTACGATTGTCAAGTGACAGCCGGCTGTATGATTTTCCGGGGGAAGACTCAAGCCAAACTATGATTTCAGCATGGGCCCACTTAAGAGTATATTCTTACCAAAATGAAGCAACAAAATTTTACATATTTAAGAAGTGCGATAACTTAACATACAAAAATGCATCGTTCCAAAATATAATGACATCTTTATATTTTTTTTTCCTAAATACTTAGATTCAATGATTTTCCTTAAATACAAACCATACTACTTCTAAACATTTAGATTAACCTAAACTGTTTTTAACGACAAACTATCATACGTCTAAACAACATTACACATAAACAAAAACGCTAGTATCACAAGAAAATAAAGCACTCCAAGGAAACAAGAGGGTTTTCTAGCGACTCACTCGCCGGCAGCTCCACCTCCGGCGACACATCACCGTCACCGACCACTTTCAACGTACTCTTTCCTCCACTCTCCACCGCCTTCACCGGCAACACTTCTCGACGCTGACGTCTTTCTCGACCCACCGCCGACGACCTCGATCTCCGGCCGTCATTAGTCAACCCCACATTCCGGCATCGTGGTGCATTCATCTCCGTCCGGTGTTTTATCTCCGGTGCCGGAGCCATTTGCTTTCTAGTCAAAGGTTTAGGTTTACTGCCTCTTTCCTTCCTTACAAGTTCGCCGGAATATCCTGTCACACGTTTTCGGGCCACCCTCTTCGCCGGCGGTGACTTGGTCTTCACCTTCACCTTCTGTGTAACTTCACCGTCTTCTGCCACCGTGGCAGTCGTTGCAGCAGAGAAGCTCTCACTGTAACTGTAACTGTAACTGTAACTGTAACTGTAACTGTAACTACATGTTTCGGAAACCTCGGACACATTTTCTTGAAGTTCGATGGTTTGAGGTTTGTGTTCCTGCGGGTGAAGTAGAGTTTGAGGTTGTTGTGGTTTGGGGAGTACTATGGGGGTTTCGGACAGGACTTCTTTAACTGTTTCTTCTTCGAATGGCGGCGGTGGAGGTGGAGGTGGTGGTGGCGGTGGTGATTTGGGTGCATGACGGTGGTGGTTGGTGGTGGTTAAACAACAACCCATTGGAAGTAAGTGTAAGTTGTAAGTTGAATTTGGGGATGATCAATGGTTATAGATAGATAGTTGCATTAATGGAAGCTTTTTAGGTGTAAAGTGAAAGGAGGTGTTTTTTTGTTTGTTTGCTTATTTTATCAAAAAAATTTATTTATGAATATGTTTTTTGGAATATTATAATTTAGAAGAAAATTAACAGAGTCAATTTTGTTTTAAGTTAGATGACAAGTTTATGGGAAAATTTCAAAAATTAACATTTATAAAAATGTTTTTCAGGTTTTAGGTGTCATTTGTAAAAATTTCTAAAATAGGTAGTATAAAATAGTCGTGACGAGTAGTTTATGATAACACACGAGTAGTTTGTAGAACTAGTTAAAACTTGTCATGTGCCCTTAAACTAACTATAACGTGGATGTTCACTAATCATTTACTCGTCACGACTAAATAAGTTTCATGCATCGTAATCAACATCCACGAGTAATTCATAAGTCCTTTAGTCGCGACGACTAGTTTACCTGGTTTATATTCCCTACACGAGTAATTTATTAGTAGTTAACTCGCTGCGACTAGTTTAACCTTACAATCTACTCGTCGCGACTAAAGAACTTATGAATTACTCGTGGACATTGATTACAAGACATATAACTTATTTAGTCGTGACGAGTAAATGGTTAGTAAATCTGCTCGTTACGGTTAGTTTAAAGACACATGTCAATTTTTAATTGGTTATACAAACTACTTGTCACGACTAGATTATAATACCTAATTTGAGAATTTCTTGCAAATGTCACCTAAAACCTGAAAAACGTTTTCGTAAACGCTTATTTTGAGAATTTTTCCTAAGTTTATTTCTATAATCTATAGTTATATGGAGAAAAGCCGGATCCACATGACCTATAACATAGGTGATCCCAAAGTCATGTATAACTAACTGTCTTGTTCATATATCATAATTATATCATAAATGAATTGATAAGAGCGAGTATTTTTTTTTTGAACGGTCAATCAAAATTTTATTATAAACAAATGTTACAAGCAAGACACTAGCAACGACCAAATCACAAGGAACAACCTCAAAAAAGAAAAACCACAACCATCCCAACACAAATAAACAAAAGCGACTCGAACACTCTTACAATATGAAGTTAAAACCACGCCATTTCTCCCACGTGAGACTCGTATTCTTTCCCCGGTTCTTAACTCACATAAAACTAAGCACCTTAATCTCACCAACCACATTATTAAGGTTAATCAGTTTACCCTCAAAAACTAAAGCATTACGCGAACGCCAAATGCACCAAATTGTCGTCATGCACACCGCATTAAAAGCTTTTGCTTTTGTTTTTGGGAAATGGAGGAACCTGTGCAAACCCAACAAATCTTTGACCGAAAAAGCGAAAATAGAGGGAACCTTACACCACGAAGATATTGCACTCCATAATGTTTGAGCGAACACACACAAGATCATCAAGTGCTCCGCCGACTCCAGCTCGTCTTCACAAATCGGGCACACCGCCGTTCTCACCGAAATGCCTCTTTTAACAAGCTCGAACAAAACCGGGATTATACCCATTTCCGCTCTCCACGCATGAATACCGACCTTTTTTGGCACCCAATTATTCCATTCCATCACATAATTTCCATTGGGTGGTTTAATATCATCAAGCCCTTTTTTTAGATCCCTCACCGAGAAACCATCACCATGATCAAAACCCCACACCAAATGGTCAGGCCCCCCACCCAACACCACCTGTTGACAATATTGCAACAAAAGTCTTAGCTCACCCACTTCATTAACCCCAACAAGTTATCTGCACCATCCCCATCTACCACAAATTTCCCCGTCATACATCAGAAGCCTATTAGAGACCAAACAACTCATGTAATGTTTGAAACCTTGTTTATGGTGATAGTTAACTGATAAATATTCATTATTTACACAATAGTGACTTGTGTATTCTGTACTCTAATCTTGTATCAAAATTCCCTTTGATATATAAGCATAAATCAAAAGGATAATCTCATTATTTGAACCATATTTGTTAAAAACATGTATAAAGAGAGGTTGTGATGTATGGAGTGGTTGCAGGGCCGGCTCAATCATTCCGGAGGCCTAAACCGAAATAAAACTTTGAGGCCCTTTTCGTAATTTTATTTTTTAAAAAAGACATATAAAAACAACGACCCTCTTTAGGTCATGCCATTTATGAAGATAGTTAGTTTTGTTGTTATATGCCATAATAATACAGAAACAATACAATCAATAAGATAAAATTTTTAACTATAAACAAGAACACATGCATGTATACAAATATATTACATTGAGTAGGTTTAAAATTTGTCTAACCAACTTAAAAGAAGTATAATTGGGCCTAAATCAATACATGCATATATATGAGATTTTAGTAAATGGAGGCCCAAGAAATGTTGAGGCCTAAAGCAAAGGCCTTAGTTGGCTTACATTAGGGCCGGCCATGAGTGGTTGTTAGAGTTGACTTCCAACTTTTTTCACATACAATTTGATGTTGACCTTGGCTTTTGCCTTCTCATAAATAAAGAGAACAGAAAGTTTTGCATGTACAAACTGTCGTCCCGTCATTGGCCATAGTTAATGATGACTCAACATAGTATGCCTATTGCAATACATGGTTAGTGTCTTTGTTTCAGCCAAACATATCCTTAGAATGTGGCGGTGAGAATTTGATTCATAGGCGAACGGTGAGTTACTGAGTTTGTGACATGGTCCAAAATATTTTCCCGACTCAAGTGTTAGCTAGGCTCAGGTTGTTGAAGTTGTCCAAACTTGGGAGATTGGCCTTCTTAAATAGTAAGGATGGTAAGTTGTGTGGTGTGACTGGTGTCCTTTGGTTTGAAACATGGTCTAAGAAGTTTGGATAAGCTCATAAGAGTGCGGGCTAGAGAAGCTGAGAAGGCGTCAAGGAAGTAATCACCTTATTTTGTTTTTTCGTTTTAGATGCACATAGACTGTTTGTTCCTAATAAGTGTTTTAGTCTTATGGTTTTCTATTCGGTGGTTCAACGGGTAATATGGTGAGAGGTCATGGGCTCTTGGGTTAGCTTGATGTGCCCCAATTCATCTCTGTGAGCACTTTCTGACTCTTATCATTGTTAGAAATAAGGAAGAAGCCAACCTTAAGCGGCCTACAAGCCTACTCAATATGGTGAAGACCTTATACTACTCACATTGTCAAACGAAACGTTGGGTTAGTTTTCCAGTTGGATAAAAAGACAAATGAAATTTGAGAGGCGGGTCACGACCCACTCTCAACCCAGTCGGTGAAGCAACCAATTAGTTCGAACCAATCTGGGCGTTTGTTTAATTAATTGGACTAATAGATTATTGACAACTCTCCATATATTTATCTTAATTTATATTACAACAATTAATTTTACATAAAAACTGTTTTTTTGTCTAATAAATTATTTTATATATAATAAATTAGAAGTTTGGCGACGTTGGACAACGATTGGACCGCTTGACATGCTCTGGTTGGGCTACATAATTTTATTGTTTTCTTTTGTTTTTTTTGTTTTATATTGATAATTAAATGGTTATTTGTGTCCTCTCACCATCTGGGACCGACAACGCTCGGGTTTTACCAACATGTTTGTTTTAGTTCGGGTACCTTAATGAACACAACTAAAACCGACCAAATTCGCGTCAAGTCACCGCCGCTACGGCCACGACCTACAACACTCGGGTTTTACCAACGTATGGGGTTTATCGATTCAACACCCCAACGTCCGACACCGAAAACAGGTTTTACTAACATCCGGGTTTATCGCGTTTTACTAACATCCGAGTTTTACCGACTGAATAAACGTAGTTTTAAATATTTTATTTCTTTATTAGTTTGAAGCGCTTTTTTCTTAGGTTTTAACACTTGGGTTTTACTAACATTGCTTATACCGTAATGAACGTAATTGAAATTGGCCAAATTCGTGCCGACTCATTATCGTAACGCAACTGATTCATAAACAAATCCGACCTGGCCCGGCGCAACGCGCCGTGTACGAAAACTAGTTGTAATATAAAACTCCTTTACAAAATCTAAAACCATAGACATGTTTAGTTTTTTTTATGAACATTTGGATGTTTGTTTTATAATAAAACGGAGTTCTTAAAAAAGCGTATTTTTGAAGTATGGTTTCATTCAAATACTATTGGTTCGTAAAATCATTATGTTAAAATTTTATTTTATTATGTATAATTTATATATTAATAAACTATATTTATTTAATAAAGAAAATTGGTTTGGTTTGGTTGGGTTGAGTTGTGAATGGAAGTGAAAATATAAATTGGGTTGGGTTGGGTTGGGTTGGATTGGATTGGGTAGATGAAATAAAGGAAAACTAAGTTTTTAATGTTAGGTTGGGTTGTGAAAGAGGATTGTCTTAGGGCCTTGGGTGTTAGAACAAGAAGATCTCATTTATCAAAATTTTGCCAATGTCTTGTTAAAAACATAAATAAAATCAAATTAAACGGGTTGTGACTTGAGAGGATCAGTTCGACCCATAGAGAACAACAAACAAAATGTTTATGCTAGTAGTTTATATTGGCGGAATCAACCTTAAAAATATAACTCAAACTCTCAAACGGAATTATAAAAATAGTTAACTTAAAAAGTAAAGTAAAAACAGTGGGTACAATTCACTTTAAAGCCACTTTTTAGTGATGAAATTTTTCCGAAAACCTATATTGTATATGTGTGTGTACCCGTCTATTCGTTTCAGGTACCGATACCAAGATTTTAGAGTTTTAATATTTGATACTAACTACTACCGGATACCGGCATGGGTATTTTGGTACCGAGTACCCGTTTGAAACATGTAGGTTTTTTAGTATTTTAAAGCACTCAACATACCCGTGCTTATTATATTCAAGCTGTTCAAGGTTCAAGGCTTCAAGAGAGCTTTTCAAAACTTGAATTGCCTTATATCTTCCAATCGTTTAGCAAAGATTAAACGAATATTAATCTTTTTTGATTTGTTTTATTTTGTTTAAACATTTTGATAAGTTTTTTTTAGAGAATTATGTTTTGGTATTCAATACTTGATTATGAATGAATTTGATATATGGTTTATTTGTTTTATTTTTAGTTTTGGTATTATGTTTCGATAGTGGTTTACGGTTATGGTATTATAGTTTATTGAATGTCGGTATCGTACCAAATTCAGTGGAGATTTTTTTTAAAAAAAAGTGGTCAAGAAACTGGTTTCAAAACCCGAACTGAAACCGATCATAAACCGTTTTGATTTTTGAAAAAATAAATAAATAAATATGTTGTTCGTCCTTCCCTTTGAAAACTATAACCTAGGCAGCCGACGCTAGGGTTTAAGACCGCCCGCATATCTCTCTAACGCCTAAAACCCCTTAAAACTATTTATATACTTGTTCTTCTTCTGCAACATGATCTCCAAAACCCTAATTGCAGATGGGTTATGCCCTTAATAATAATAATAACAACACCACCATAGTCAAACCACAACACGAACCACTTGACAGTCAATCTTCTTTCATAGAAGTCGAAGACTCTTTCCTTGATTCCTTACTAAACTTGAACGGCTGGGTTGAACAAGATTCATCACTTGCTGACGTCATGAACCCTGAACAGAACCCTCAAATGGAAGTTAATAATGATTTGGGCTCATTGATTCAGGAACAGATTAGTAAGGTCTCTTTAACCTCCACTGATCAAGTGAATAATATTAATTCAGACAATACTGCAAATGATCAAGAGGTTAAGACTGTTAAAGAAGATGAAGTCAATAATAATATTAATAATAATAATACAGATAACACTGAGGTTTCTGTTGATGATGATGCGGTTGAGGTTGTTAACGATAACGGAGCGAATGATAACATCGATAATTGTGAAGATGATGAGGAGGATGGTGATAATGATAGTGAGGAGGATGAATCATCATCGTCTTCTTCGTCGTCTGCTAGTAGTAGTGATGACGAAGATGAAGACGATGAGAGTGCGAAAGAGGAAGTTGAAATGGAGGAAGGGGAGATTGGAGATGCGATGGTTGCTTGGAGTGATGGCGATGAAGACGGTGGCGATATTGTGAAAGGTCCAATTCGGTCGGCGAATGAGGCTAAGGTAATTCGAACAAGAAAGTTTAAGTTATTATTGTGACTTGGTTTGAGAAAATGCAGGCCCTTTGTGAATTATTGTTTTTTTAATATGATGTTTTGTTGTTGATTGCAGGATCTTCCTCCGGTTCCGCCAGTGACTGTAACCATACTGCCACATCATCAGACGCTTCCCGTTGGAGCTGTGCTATCGGTAAGCTCACTGTAACAATAATAATAGCAATGCTCGTGTTAGTTTGGGTCAAATTTAGGCTCGATTAGGCTTGTAAACGAACATGAACAGGGGTTGTTTGTGTTCGATCGTTTAGCTTTAACTGAACAAATGAACACGAACAACAGATGGATTTTCGTGTTCGTTTGGTAAGAAAATGAACATGTGTGTTTTTTTGTTTGTTGATGTTCTAAACGAATGAACATTAATGGACGTGAGTTAATGGAATGAACGGGCATGAACGAAGAAAATGAATGTGTTTTTGTTCGTCCTACTGGCTGCTATAAACTAATAATTTGCAATAAAAGCAATTTGTATAAATTATAAATTAAATACTTTTAAACAATAAAACTCTGATTGATGCTTTCTCTTCAATGTTATAACATTTGAATTTTGATGTAAGATACAGTCGGTTAAAATTATAATATAAAGCATACATTTTTATTAATTACAAAAATAAAACATTAAACGGGTCAGCATCCAAATCTGTTTAAAGTAAACCCAAAGTAAT
Source organism: Bidens hawaiensis (assembly GCF_021521415.1). Classification (NCBI taxonomy): domain Eukaryota; kingdom Viridiplantae; phylum Streptophyta; class Magnoliopsida; order Asterales; family Asteraceae; genus Bidens; species Bidens hawaiensis. Next base: position 24,523 of record NW_027500445.1, read on the forward strand.
GAGTGTTATGTTCTGTTTGTGTCTTGTCAGAAAATCAACATTTTAATGAATATGTAAATGATAATAAACAAATATAAATAAACAAATATGTCATGTTCGTTCTTTCAATCAATCAAATGAACGAAATGTATTAAATAAACAAACATAAACAATATTTTGATATATGGTTGCATTTGTGTAGATTATGGGCTCTCAAGTGGTTGTAGAAGGAGTGGAGAATCATAACCCGTTAAGCGAGGGTTCAATTCTATGGATCACTGAAACCCGCTCACCACTCGGGGTCGTAGATGAAATATTTGGACCTGTAAAGAACCCTTATTATATCGTTCGGTACAACTCAGAAACTGAAATCCCAACCAGGATCCAACAAGGCAGCTTGGTCTCTTTTGTTCCCGAGTTTGCTGATTATGTTCTAAACAACAATAATCTTTACAAAAAAGGGTATGACGCGTCCGGTGAAAATGATGAAGAATGTTCTGACGATTTAGAGTTCTCGGATGATGAGAAGGAAGCCGAGCACAAACGAAAGATGAAAATGGCAAAACGAGGATTAAACGGAGAGAAAAACGCGGGTGTGAAAAAAGATAAAAAGTCAAGAAATCGCGGTGGTAAATGGAAAAATGATCAACAATCTTCTGCAAGTAGGCCTAATAATGTACTCAACAATGGGCAAACTGGTGGACCTTCTAATGGGCCTACCAATATGCCTACTAACGGGCCCAACATTTGGCCTACCAGTGGGCCCAATAATGGCCCTACTACCGGTGGTCCCAACAACGGGGCCTATGCGTTTGCACAAGCACCTAATATGATGCCTACTGGAGTATGGCCATTTGGGTTCCCGCAAATGCAGCCCCAGAATATCGGGTTTCCTCCAAGCGGGCCTCCATTTATGCAACCGGGCTTTATACCTCAACCCTATCCGAACCCACAATTTAACACGGCACAGGGCCCGATGTTTCCTAATAACTTTGTTCAAAATGTTCCTCCAAATTTTGGTGCATTTGCATCTTGGAATTCAAATATGCCTCAGAATAACTTCAACCCCAACCAGCCACAAGCGGGCTCGCCAATGGTGTATGCGGGCTTACCACAAGGAGTTGCAATGCCTAATGGGCCTCAAATGGAAAATAATAATGCTGGTGTGAGACCTTTTGTTGCAGGAAATGGTGAAAATTCTCAAAATACTAATAAAGGTAACGGGTTTTCAAATCGTGGTGGGAGAAGTGGACGGGGATTTCAAAGGGGCGGTGGTCGGTTTAGAGGCGGTAGAGGTGGATCCCGATCCGGGTGAGTTGTGAAAGGATTACGGTTTAGTCTTTTTCGGATTAGTTTCATGTGTTTTGTATGTGATACAGAGAATTATTTGCTGATTTTGCTTCTAAGTTATTGTTTTTATGTATTATTGATATTATGTTATATATGTGGTTTCACTGCTTAAGTTATTGGTTTTCTATTATCAAAATTTGTATGCTGTATTTAATTTAGAGGTGTGCATGGGTCGGTTTGAGCTCGAACTGAAACCAAATTTTCAATTTTTTGTTGCAAGAACGGATTGGTTTCGGTTTATAGTTTTATGTATGAGTTTGGTTTTATCTTATCAAGGGCCAAAATAATGAATTTGGATTTAAATTTTTTGTCAGAATAAATTATTTGTGCTAGAATTATTTGATGACCACTTGTTGATAAATTTGAGTTTGAAACTTTTGGTCAAAATATATAATTTGGGTCATAAATCAACTAACTAACATTTAACCAAACTCGGCGCGTTTTGTTTCTGGATTTGGAAAGGGTGTAACAGAATCGAACCTAATTAAACAAAACCGAGAGTTTACTGATGGTTTGGTTATTTTGTTTAACTGATTTTTTCTCACCCTTGATTCAATTCAATTTATTTTTGGGACTTTGAAATACATTATGTTGATACTTTTGGCTCTTGTTGGTGCACAGAGTTTAGTGATGGTTCACGAGTCAACTGTATTTTGACCGTTGTGGTCAACTGAATTGATTTTATAACTGATTGTTAACATGAACAATACAATTTTGACAAGAATTTGGTGCTTGGTAATGCTTAACTAGAATGTAGTTTAGTAGTTTTGCTGTTGACTGTTGTATGTGTTTGTGAGTTCTTATCAATTTTGAATTCAGGAAGCACTATGTTTGACCTTTAAAAGTCAAGTTGATTGGACTTTGGAGATGTAGAGGGGAACAGATGGATTGCTAAGAAACTAAATTAAAATAAACTTTTTTCAATCAAATCCACTCAAAGATTCATTGTGTGTCCATGCTTCGTATTTTCATTTGGATAGCATTTTATGGGCATAGGTTAGAAGCGGGTTTGACGGCTTAATGGTATTGCCAAAATCGGCACAAATGACGCCCATGCATGTGTCCTCCAATATCATATTATGTAAGATATGCATGTATACATTGTTCTCATTTTTGTCTTTTCAAGTACATGTGATGGTTGGGCAATGCTAGTCCATCATATCTTTAACGACCCGAATGCCCATTCTATATATTTCCTCGTCGACTCATGTCTTTTCGTGTAATACATGCGTTTATCATCAGCCGGGCATGAAAGACTTTTCATCAACGTACCCCACTCCAGATATACGCTGTCAACAAGATAATACCTGTAACTATACTCCACATCATTTGCATAAAATAATCTATGACATCATCGAAAACATTCGACGATTGTAAAACAATGATATCATTGTTTGCGCCAACCATATCAAAGTACGCATGCCAAAACCAAAGATCTTGTGACACGCCATAATACTCATCAACTTACACATGGTCGAAACGCAACATGGCATTTAGCTAGAGCTGGCAAAATGGGTGGGCCAGACAGACTTGGTAACCGGTCAAGGCGGGCTGGGCTGACCCACATATATTTTTTTTCTTCACTAATCTTAGATGTGTTAACTGTTAAGTATGATTAAAAAACTATATTACTTGGTACATTAGAAGGTGATGATCGGTATGGGTCTTGGTAAACATGCTACTAGGTATATTAGAAGGTGCCAAAGAAGGATGCTTCACTTGGATTAGCAGTCACCACTCGGATTAGCAAAAAACTGAAAGTGTTCAATGGAGCATTCGGTTTTCAATAAGTATGAGGCCATGCACACGCACAAAATGTACATCACCGACACCTATAGCCTTTTTTTTGGTCTTCTTGTTCTCGTTGGGGTGCTAGCGTCTTGCTAGTAACTTTTGGTTATATTGATTTCATTTGGCTGTTCATAATAATAATAATAATAATAAAACTATAGCCTTTTTTACCCTAACGTTACTAAATTATTGTGATTGGTGATTATTAGATCTAAATTTATTTATAAAAAAAAGAAGCAGCTATATATGCATGTCCTCAACCTAGCTTAAGACTAGCATATATATTCAGTGGTGGTTGATGGTGTTTTTTGAGTTATATTTGTCAAATGAGTTGTACTAAAGTAAGTACACTTAAAAGCAAACATGAATTAGTGTATTCAAAATTACATGAAAGTATCTAAAATATAGCTTTTGGAATCATATAAATTGTGCATTTATGCTTTAACCCATTCATTTACATAATCACATATTCACGGTTTCATAGACAAGCTAACAAGTACTATATTAGTCTAATTAGCCATCAATTTTTTTCTTAACGCATTTAACCGGGACATTGCTTCAAAATTCTAGTAGGATGATAACTAAATGAATGATATGACTATTATAGGAAAATAAGCTGCAACCAAAACAAGCACGCAATGCCACAAAAGAGAGCGGTATGAAAGCTCCACAACTTCAAGCATAACTGTAGAGAATAATACATCTTCTGCAGCTGCATGAGAACCACTGGACAGCTGTTAAATCACAACACAAAAACAGAAATGTGAGATGTTGTAATCATGTCCATGTGTTAGATTCAGAATAACAAAACCATGGTTACAACGAATAGACCATAAACATATCTCGAAAAGTAAGTTAACAGGTAAACCAAGATTTGGAAGGTTGAGTAAGAAGTTTACCAGAACAAGGATGGTCACGCTCACGCAGCTACTCAGGAGTAGGAGAAATTAGCAACTTAAAGCCATTACTTTGCTTCTTCTTGTGTTGATGGATTAACCGTGCAGAAGATATAGCGCACGGCGTGTGATGCAGCTCCATACTCTGTAACGAAGACACATCGGCCAACCCACAAGGAACAGCCACCAAATCACCACACTGCTCAAGTACAATGTGTTCTAATCTAGGGAAGTGTTGAAACGAAGCCTCCCAATGCACCAAATCCGTTTTTCCGATCAGCAAATATTTAAGTAGACGAAACCCGCCGTTAAGTGACTCCCATCGAGATCCCGTAAATGCATACATTTTCAGTTTGAGCACTTCAAGATATGGCAGAATGGCTATTGTAGACATATGTTTCCAGTCTAACAAGGTGTTTGACAAAGTTAGCTTGTTTAAATGGGGCGGGAATTTGTATGATGGCGGAAGACTTCTCAACCTACCTTCGGATGGCCGATGTGGAGAAGTGACATTTAATAACTTCAATTTCTCGAGGTGATCGAGCTTAGCAAGATTAGAAAACAAACTAGAACCGTTCTCTACTTCCGTGAGAATGGCAAGTTTTCCACAAATTCCAAGCTTTTTAAGATTAGGAGTTCTAGCAAAGATGTTCTCGGTGCAACTATTAGGTGAAATAATAGACAAAGTTTGCATGTTTCCTTGCACAAACGGGTGTTCTATATCCATTTGGCTTTGGGCTTGAGGCCCGCGTAGATGACTCAGCACGTTTGTAATCAGATGTCTAAATTGTGACATTTTCCATAACTCTACTTGAATGTCAAGGTCTCGCGATGTTGTTTGAATGATTAAAGATTGAAGACTCCATAACTTGGAAATAGATGGAGGAAGAACCTTAAAGTCTCCAGAAATGGAACTGTATCTTAAATGCACCATCTGTGCGATTTCCACTGGGAAGCGGGAAATGTTGATGGATCTTATATCCAACACACGAACTATCTTAAAAGCTTCATAAATGAAAAATGCATGTTCTCCAGATAATTCTGTTTCTTCCAACATAAAACACAAGAAAGACCGAACGCGTGGACCCAAAGGTTTGGAGTGAATAAAGTTCATGACACCTGAATGAACACATAGACGCCGATGATAACTATGGCTTCCGGATGAGATCAACGAAGCTTGATCATGTATGTTTCTGTTAATTACTTGTAAAAACTTCTCTTCTCGTGCTTCACGTATGCACAGGTCGCGCAACATATCATGAACACAACATGTTTTTATCCTTCCGTTTGCTCTCCTTTCCGCAATCAATATCAGATTCCGTTCAACAAGATCTTCCAAATATTCCTCGGCCAAATCTTCCAAACATTCTTGCTCGCTTTCTTGTATAAACCCCTCTGCCACCCATAACATAACCAGCTGCGAAACAGGTACAGGAAAATTTTCAGGAAAAGCACCAAAATAGAGGAAACACTCCTTCAAATGATCGGGTAAATGCTTGTAACTTAATGCCAATACATCCAAACACTGCGCCGGGTCTCTTGCAGCATAAGAACCAACACTTTCAGCAACATTTTTCCACATATCGCATGTTTTATCTTTCTTCAAAAGAAGTCCAGCAATTACAACTATCACAAGTGGCAACCCATCACATTTTTTAGCTATCGTTTTGCCAAGTTCAACCAGCTCAAACGCGCAACTTCGTTTTCTAAAAACTTTAGTAGAAAGTAGTTCGAAACTTTCATCTTCATTCAGAAACCGCAAACGAAGGGGTGGGGTATCAGGGTTTGCAAGCAACGCCACCTCGGTGTTGCGGGTTGTTAACAGTATTCTACTCCCGCAATCTTGGTTGGGTAAAACCGTACTGAGGTCATACCACGCATCGGCTGTCCATACATCATCTAACACAATGAGATATCGTTGACTGTACAAATGCTTGCATATTTCTTCAATTTATCATGTCGTCGTTCATTTTAGAAATATGATCAGAAGGCTGAATTAGAGAGCCCAAAATAGCCAAAAGTAGTTGTTTCCGGTTGTATTCTTGGGAAACATGCACCCAAGCGCGAACAAAGAAGTGAAGCTCAATGGCGGGATGACGGAAAACCTTCTTAGCAAGAGTTGTCTTGCCAAGTCCACCCGTACCAACGACCGAGACAACTTCTAGAGATTCATTGATATCAGTGAGTCGACTCACTACTTGTTTCTCTTCTTCATCAAAACCAATAACACAATCTTCTTCATCCTCTAGTTTTCTTCTTTGTGACAGTGAAGATTTCTTTGAAGACTTACCAACATAACGATGAAACAAATTTTTATCGTAAATCTCCTTCATTCTTGCCTTAATGGGTTGAATATCTTTAATAATAGCTAGAAGCAAATCTGGATGATCAAAGGAATGGTCAAATCTGCTCCTTTCTTTATGCATGACTCCATTATTAACCACAAATGTGTCAATGATGTCTTCAGCTTCATAGGCTACATCTCTGATCAGCCTTACTAAATCTGTTACACATCCATTATAATCGCTATGTTTCGTTTTCAAATCTTTGAGAATTACTTTCATCAAGCCAAGTTCGTTATAAGAATTTCAACTTGATCCTTTACCCCATATATCAAATCAGTTTTGTAGAGTAGCATTTGATTTAGATTGCCCAAGAGAGATTCAACCTGAGCAACCGCCATTTTGGATCCAAAAATAAAATTATAAATCACTCTACCTCAGACTGAGAAAATAAAAACAGGAAGAAACACAAACCAGATTAGATCCGTGGAAATTAACCCCGGTCGACTAACAACTTATTACTTTCACATCGACTTTACCATCTTGTTTCCAAGTTGTTTTAGGTCTTTCGACAAAGGGACCGGTTCATTGGTGACCCAACCGTGACATTAAAGAAAATAAAATAATAAACTAGTTCACTAAAACAAACGAGTTTGCAAACACTTTCAATGTCATGTACTAGTTCATGTTTTTTATTCTTTTTCTTTTTTTATATGTTAACAATTAATATCTATAATATACGTAAACGAAACTTTTAAAACCTCTCTGGTTGCTCTCTACATTCTCTTAAGCTATCAGATTGCATTATATGTAAATGAAGATTTCTCATGCATTTGACCCGAATTCACGGGTATGAGTCTCACCAAACGCAGATAGTCCTTAAACGGTTATAACATCTTATTAATTAATTAATTTTTTTTACTAAAAGATTTTAATTTATATATAACACAAACCGAGTTACATCTGGATAATGGGTAAGCGAGCAACAAGCTGCGCCACTATCCCCTTTTGAATTAAAAATTAATATCACCAAATATTTGATATGAAAATCCTATAAAATAGGGATATATTAAAAAATTAATATGTGATTTTTTTTAATAATGATATTATTTATAATTAAGAAACAATTTTATAGTAAAAAAAATAAGCGGATCATGGGTCTCACCAAACCTATATAGGTTTTAATCCGGGTTATAACATCTCATCTATTTGTGAAACTTTTTCATTATCAAATCCTGAGTATATTATTAACTTCCTTACAATTAAAAAAATTAAAATCCAAAAAAATATATATATAAATATTAGAAAAAGAATAATGTAAAAGAACCATGTAATACGGGGGATTCATTAATATATATATATATATATATATATATCCGAAACCTTTAAAAACTCTCTGGTTGCTCCATGTTTTTTCTAAAGTCACCAGATTGTTTTATTCGTATATGAAAGTTACTTATGCATTTGACCCGAATTCACGGGTATTTGTCTCACCAAACCCAGATTACCTTAAACGGGTTATAACATCCCATTAAATTAAAAATTAATCTCACCAATTTTTTTATATGAAAATTCCTATAAAATAGGAATATATTAAAAATAAATATATATTTTTTTAATATTTATAATTAAAAACAATTTTATATTAAAAAAGGCCGGTTATGGGTCTCACCAAACCCAGATAGCTTTTAAAACGGGTAATAATATCTCATTTATTTGTGAAACTCTTTCATTATCAAATTCTAATTACATTATTAACACATTTACAATACATAAAATTAAAGAAACCAAAACAAATCTACCAATTCTAATAAAGTAAAATAATTGTGACACGTGTCGATTTATGGTTAAAACTCACCACTTTTTCCCTTCAAAACTAAGATTTTAATTGACCATAGTATATATACATATTCGTCTCCCTTTTACATTTTATTAATATTTTTGTTACACTTTTATAAAAATAAATATTAACATATTATTTTATTAACAAATTAACAACAAACCATGTTTGTTAAAGATTGAAAAGAATATATAATTTCAAATGTTATCATTAACATATTTTACTATGTATATTGTTGAAGATTATAAAGAAAAACAAAACTCTAACATGCTTTCATTTTACAAAGTAATTTTTTTAAGTATTAAATCATAAATCTATGCTGGTGAGTCAGCACAAAGCTGGCGAGTCACATAAACCGACATATTTAATAAACTGATACTAAAACAATTTTATTGATAAAATATGAGCTCATTGGATGTCGTGCCATAATTATAACCCGCCCGCTTCACGGTAAAGCCAGGTTAACATTATATATTCGCACGTACAGACTTTACGCACGTCTACTACTGTATTAAGTGCATGTCCCCTCGGGAAAATATAATGATCATTATAATATATATAACACCTTGGGTACCACACCATATGTGCCATGCAAATACATGATCAATCACAGTCCAAATAGTTTTGCGAGCATGTATCAGAGTTTTGAAAATAGTTCAAGTAACTCACCTGAGCATTGTATGTATTGTATACATTGTTCTCATTTTTTATCTTTTCAACTATATGTGATGGTTGGGCAATGATAGTCCATCATTTCTTTAACGCCTCGAATGCCCATTCGATATCTTTCCTCGCCGACTCATGTCTTTTCTTGTAATACATGCGTTTATCATCAGCCGGACATGAAAGACTTTTCATCAACTCATCAGCCGGACATGAAAGACTTTTCATCAACGTACCCCACTCCATATATATGTTGTCAACAAGATAATACCCGTAATTGTACTCCACAACATTTGCATAAAATAATCGATGACATCATCGAAAACATTCGACGATTGTAAAACAACGATATCATTGTTTTCGCCAACCATAATACTCATCAACTTACAAATGGTCGAAACGCAGCATGGCATTTAGCTAGAGCTGGCAAAATGGGTGAGTCAGACAGACTTGGTGTCAAGACGGGCTGGGCTGACCCACAGATATTTTTATTCTTCACTAATCTTAGATGTGTTAAGTATGATTAAATAACTATATTACTTCAAATTTTTAGTAAAATGAATTAGTTTATAAACACAAAAACTCAGTTTAGGGGACTTTGGATATTTTGAAACAAAATTTGATCTGGTTGGGTAAAACCGTACTGAGATCCATAAATCATCTAACACAATGAGATATCGTTGACTTAACGAGCTCAAAATAGCAAAAAGTACTTTTCGGTTGTTTTTTTGAGAAGCATACACATTACACCCAAGCGTGGACAAAGAAGTGAAACTCAATGGCGGGATGACAATAAACCTTCTTAGCAACCAAGACAACATCTAGCGACACATTGATATTAGTGAGTTGACTGGCTACTTTTTTTTTCTTCTTCATTAAAACCAGTAACATGATCTTATTCAACCTCTAGTTTTCTTCTTTGTGACAGTGAAGATCTCTTTGAAGACTCACCAACATAACGATCAGACAACTTTTTGTCATAAATCTCCTTCACTTTTGCCTTGATGGATTGAATATCTTTAGCAACAGATAGAAGCATATATGGATGACCAAAGGAGTGGTCAAATCTGCTTGAGGAGCTCCTTTCTTTATGCATGGCTGAATTTACTACAAATGTGTCAAAGATATCTTCGGCTTCATAGGCTGCGTCTCTAATCAGCCTTACTAAATCTGTTACAAATCCATTATCGCAATGTTTCGTTTTTAAATCTTTGAGAATTACTTTCATAAAGCTAAGTTCCTTGTAAAGAAATTCAACTTGGTCCTTTACTCCATATATCAAATCAGTTTTGTAGAGTAGCAGTTGCGTTAGATTGCGCAAGAGAATTCAGCGCCCGCCATTTTGGATCCAAAAGTTATAAATCACTCTACTTGCAACAATAAGGAATGCCTTTTAATGGCAAACGGGAAGAAAATCTTTATATCACAGTAAAAAGACAGAAAAAACAGTACAACCACCACCATCCATGACAAATAACAATTGCAAGCACACCATAGAAAACAAATATCATCTAAACTATGATGAACCAGAGTGAAAGTTAACCACACTGATGCTTAACAAGCATCACATATTCATAACATGAATGTCAGCCGTTCAAACTCTCTTCTCATAGTTAAGGATTGAAACTAATTTTTGAAATTAGGTCAAGATAAGTAACATCCACGAAGTAACAAGGCTTCAATCGATTCTAACAGATATTCATTGTTCGGAAAACACCCATCAAATAATCGATATAGAAAGAAATAGATTCTGATTGAGAAAATCAAACAAAACGGAAAAAACACAAACCAGATTAGATCCGTAGAAAATACCACTATTTTCATGGCAAGCCATCACCCTAAACACTCGCCCAAAGGCACGACAGTGCGGTGAGTTAAACTTGTTCAGTTGAAGGATCAACTAGTGAGCGCCACCTACTCCCCTAGTCTCCCATCATTACCCGGTGCCACCGAAATTAAATGATGGGGCAAAAATCGAAACTGGGTCACCAGCTGATTGGTGTCAAACCGAACCGATGACGTCATAATTATCTTAAAAAATATATATTTTTTTCAATGACTAATTGGATTAATAAAATGAAACTAACAAGTGATTACACTCAAAAAGACATCCGATTACAACAAACACACCCAATTATCCTACGGTATCTTAAAATGAAAAAAATATACCACACCTCTCAGTTTAATCTGATCAAATCCCCCATATTCTCTACCCAAAGAAATGGTAGCCGTTTATGTCCTCATTAATTCTTGTAATTAACACCCTCGTGTTATTGAAAGTTGTTTCGTTCCTCGCCTTCCATAGGCAACAACATTCCATGAGGACAATTGATTGGATGACTCTTCTTTTGTTTTCGTTCCCGCTTATATTTGTATGTGGTTTCAGTAAATCTTTCACTTAAAATGCATAGATCAGTGTAATGCCGCACCAACCGCCGGTAAATTGCCAAATAACCGATGCTAGATAACAAGAAATTTGGATGTGATTTACCAATTCACGACCCTCAAAAGCATACGCTTTCTGTTTATAAACTGTAAGCAGTTGCTCCCAATCCAATTAGGTTTTTGATAAAGTCAGATTCCTCAAACTAGGTGGGAATTTGTACAATGGTGGAAGACTTGTTAACTTGCATTCATGTATCAGACATATGTCATGTAACAACTTCAAGTTCGTGAGGTTACGCATCTCACCAAACAAATTAAATTTTTCCGCTACTTCAATGAGAATGACCGGTTTTCCACGAACTCTAAGTTTTTTTAGATTTGGAGTTCTAGCTAAGACGTTCCTACTACAACTATGTGGTGAAATAGTGGTTATTTTTAGTAGTTTTCTTAGAAAAGTAGAGCTGAATCTAGGTTGACTTCATGCCACTTTAGACGAGTCAACATATTTGTATATAGATGTCTTAGTTGCATCATACTCCATATAACTATTGAATGTTAAGCTGACTATATGCAATTACATTAACAACTAATGACTGAATATTTCATAACTTAAAAATAGATGGAGGAAGAACCTTAAATTTCCCATAAATGGAGATGTACCTTAAATGCAAGAGTCGTGTTATTTCAACCGGGAAGCAGACAAAATGATGGAGATCATATGTAGTACCCGAATGAGCTTAAACGCTTCATGGATGAAAGATGTATGTTTTCCGAATAATTTTCTATCTTCTAATGGATAACACAATAACGAACAAACATGTCGATCATAACGCTTTTATTGAATAAAATTCTTGAAATCTGAATGGACAAAAACGGGTTTGTAGGGCATAGTTAAGTCTAAGGACTGCATGGTTGTCTCTAGATTGATAATCAAGGTTTCTTGAGTTCTTGGTATCATCTGTTGTCGGATCGTTGCCGATGGTGGCTTTGTAGACCCAAAATGGTCTGGTTTAGGGTTTAGGGTTTAGGGTCTGGTTCGAAGGAAACGACGATGTTATGTTTTCTAGTCTAATGCATGGGCTCCATGTGAACGAGTGAATCATTTGTGGTCCCATTTGCCATGCTACCTCGAAAGGTGAGGGAAAGGTGTTGGTAAAAGGTTGCGGCATAGGCACCGGTGTTTGGGGTAGCGAACATTGTGTTTGATTATGGCATGGGTGTTTGAACTGGAGCGACGTTAAAATGGTCTGGTTTAGGGTTTAGGGTTTAGGGTCTGGTTCGAAGGAAACGACGATGTTATGTTTTCTAGTCTAATGCATGGGCTCCATGTGAACGAGTGAATCATTTGTGGTCCCATTTGCCATGCTACCTCGAAAGGTGAGGGAAAGGTGTTGGTAAAAGGTTGCAGCATAGGCACCGGTGTTTGGGGTAGCGAACATTGTGTTTGATTATGGCATGGGTGTTTGAACTGGAGCGACGTTAAAAGATGTAAATGGTATACTAGTGACAATATTTGAAGATGTAGGATAAGCTGGCCTTACTATGGTTGTGGTGGCCGACGCTGGTTTCGCGCTGAATAGGTTGGTCTGGACAGAGTGCGTTTTTGCCTCTCTTTCTTTTTGATTTTTAGGTTAAGCGGGAGATCTCTGTTTCTTTGGAGGAATCCTTCTCCCAATTCCTCAACTATTTCATTATGTGATTCAATTTCTTCCACTTCTTCTGTCATTGCATTATCGTCAGGTATGTTACTCATTGACGCCATGATACACTCATTATATCTCCCAAAAAAATCACCGCAAAAACTCAAATTCTTTCACCGTATGGTGCTAATGTTAAAGCATATCATAACCGGATAATAATAAGGTTATGATCCATTCTAGGTTGGAACAAACAATGGGATTTATGAGAGATATTTGAGTAATTATAAGAACACATAGTTAACAGTGTAAAGTTTGTTATTTCATATATATCGCATTGTTACAATAAGATTATCTATTTATAGAGAATACATCACATCCACCTAATCGTACTATTCATATAATGGTCCCCCGGGGGGACCATGTAATGTTGCTATCAAGTCTATTCCAGCTGTATTGTTATGGTGGTCCATGTAGGTTCTTCCAACTGCCATGTACGATCTTCTCTTTTATCTTTATCAGAAAAATTATGTTTCCTTGTCTTGTATGTGCAAATGCGATATTCCAATTGTAGATGGTTAATTGGGGGTATTACTCTTACAGACGAAGATGCCAACACTAGCTTCTAGATGAGATTCGATAATTTGGATCTTACACGTTTCTTTCGGTCACGTGTAGAACGCTTCATTTTCTACTTCTTGTAAGCATAAATTACGCAGCATGCCATGAAGACGACATGATTGAAACCTTTCATCAGCTCTTCTTTTTGTTACTAAATCAGATTATGTTTGACAAGATCTTCCAAATACTGCTCGGCAAAATCTTCTAAACATGCGTGGCCATTAAGTTGTATAAATCCTTTCGCCGCCCATAACATTACTAGTTGAGAAACATGTGCATAAAAACCTTCAAGAAAAGCACCAAAATAGAGGAAACATAACCTTAAATGGCCAGGTAAATTTTTGTAACTTAGTGCCAAAACATCCAAACATTTCTTCGGTTTTTGAAATATAATAACCAACTCTTTTATCAACCCTTTGCCACGAATAGGATTTTTTATTCTTCAAATGATATTTATAGATTACTGTTCGAAGATATTGTCTATATATCAATTTTATATCCAATAACATTCTTGAATATTTTTGGTTAATAAGGACTATTGGTTTTTATTGGTCCCAAGTATTTCATTTTTGCCGGCGCTGGTCCCAACTATCACTTTAACTGCCAACGGTCCCAACTTTCACACATGTGTCTGCCACCAGTCCACGACTAACCGAGTACTAACTCCGTTATGTTTTAGCTGACGTGTCCATCCTACGTGTTAAAAAACGTTGACGTGGCTGCCTGCGTGTATATTAATAACAAAAACCCTTCCCTGTATATTCTCGCAAAGTCCTCGAAGCACACGAACCCAACCTCGTTTCTTATCCACCTCACTTATCATACGCCTACACTCCTCTAACGTGCACCGTCCCTCACCAACAATCATCTCAAACACCGCAAACAACTCCTCCGCCGTTATCATCCCGTCACGGTCCGTATCAAACACCTCAAACGCGCCTCTTATCTCCTCCTCACGCGCCGCCGGACCAAACGCCGCACCGATCACTCCAAACTCCGTCAAGCTTATGCTTCCGTCGCCGTCGGTATCGATCTCGTCGATCATTAGCTTTAACTCCTCAGCCGGAATCGGTTCGGATCCTCCGATCCGGTTTAGTAAGGATTCTAGCTCCGATCTGGTTATTCTTCCGTCGCCGTCGGTGTCGAGTAGGTTGAAGGCTTGGATTAGTTCGTCGTGTGGTGGTAGGACGCTCGTCGGAGTGGTGATGCCGGTGGATTTTGGATTACGGTGAGATGATTCCGGTGAGGTGGATGACGTGGCGAGTGATGAGTTGGAGGAGTGGAACGACGACGTATCGGATCTGGAAATGGAGGTTCGTTTCTTTGATCTGAATAGGTTCTTAGGGTTTATTTTTGCGACGAGTTTCATGATTTATAATATTTTTGTTATTAATATACAGGAGGAGAAGGGTTTTTGTTATTAATATACACGCAGGCAGCCACGTCAACGTTTTTTAACACGTAGGATGGACACGTCAGCTAAAACATAACGGAGTTAGTACTCGGTTAGTCGTGGACTGGTGGCAGACACATGTGTGAAAGCTGGGACCATTGGCAGTTAAAGTGATAGTTGGGACCAGCGCCGGCAAAAATGAAATACTTAGGACCAATAAAAACCAATAGTCCGGATAATAATCATAAGTTTAATATTATATACTTTTTGGTTCTGTGCATATTTGCTCGAGAGTCTTGCTGGGTTTTTTGGGCTTCAATGGGCTTAAAGGTGTTTGGGCTTGTAGCTGCTGCAAGGAGCTTGGTTCTGGTTAGGGCTCGTATGTCTGAAGTCTATATATTAAGAAGTGTAGGGTTTGAGAAGAAAAAAGGCAGCACATTATTTTCTCTCAAACCCGATTACCCTCTCTCACACTATTAGTTTGTTATTTTGTTAGATTGAGCTCTTGTAAAATTCTCAATCATACTTCAGTTCTTATTTAGTTCTTGTTCTTCAATCCTTGTAAAAGAACAATTGATCTCGGTTTGTAATCCTAGTATTTGAAGTGTTACCAGATAGATTTAGAGTTCTTGACAATTACCACTATGGCAAGTGGGAATATGTCACACTTTATAGCAACTGTTCTTCCATGTCCAACCAGCTCCGTAGGAAAGGTTTCATCTATGGAAATTTTGGTACAGAGCAGTTCAAAACTTTCATCTTCATTATGCATACTTAAATGAAGGAGTGGGGGTATCCGGTTTTGCAAGCAACACGACCTCTGTGTTTCGGATTGTTAAGAGTATTTTAATCCCACAACTTTGGTTGGGGAGAGCCACCTTGAGATCATTCCATGCATCTGTAGTCCATAAATTATTTGACACGAAGAGATATCTTTGTTCTTTCAAACATGCACATATTTGGTCAATTGTCGGTTGCTCATCCACTTTAGAAGATTTATTAATAGGCTTCTGCATGAGAGAACCCAAGATAGCAGAAAGTACTTCCATTGGTTACATTTTTGAGACACGTAAACCCAAACACGAGAAGAGAAGTGACCCTTAATGGCAAGATCATTGTAAACCTTCTTAGCAAGAGTTGTCTTGCAAAGTCCATCAATACCAACAAACAAGACAGCTTCGAGTGAGTTGACGACCGTAGTTAGTTGACGCTCTAGTTTTTGTGCTTCTTCAACAAATCCAATAACAATCACTTCTTTTACCATTGTTATCCTTCTTCCTGATGCTAAAGATTTGCTTAAAAACATGTTCATTTATGCTTGATAGCATTAGTAACATATTAAAAAATTTCTGGATGGAAAATTCGACTCAAAATGCTTCTTTCTTTCTTTGTGCATAACTGCCTCACGTACATATAATGGTGTCCTCTGTCTTAAAAAATAAAACTACTACATCTCTTATATGCTTTACTAATTTTAACACATATTCATTCTCGGTTTGTTTCTCTTTTGATACTTGATAAATGTTTTCATCAAACTAAGTTGTTTAACGGACACACTTATAGATTTTACTACTAAATCATTGTATTTATTTAACCGGAAGTAGAGATCATTAATGTTTTGGTTTTTAGTGAATAAGTTCTAGGAGAAATAAATTTAAAGGATAATATTTTTGGGTTTATATTTTAAAATAGGAAGAAAATCAAAGATAAAAGAGTATCATCTTGGTTAAAACTCCTCTTAACTAGATTTAATAGTTTATTAGTAAACATGTGATCTTGAGCTTGCTATGGTGATTAAATGTGAGAATAACATAGTTAGTCATGTTATTCCATGATAATTAAAGAAATAGATAACTCTTGACCCATTTTACTAAAACATCATTTTATGTAAGCAAGTGGTTTTTATTAAAGATAAGTTAACTCACTATAAATATGAGACAATCCCTTAAATTACTAATCGAATTGTCCTTGATACATTAGCAAAATAACCCTCGTATTATGCCAAAAATACTAATTAAGATTAGTTGACTCTTAAAGGATTAACCTCGAATTACCAATATTTACCCGCATAACTTTTGAACAATTATACAACTCATGCTGTAATAACCCCTCAAGAGTTGCGTTAAATTGGTTATGTTGCACACTCACTTCACGAGTAATTAGCCGATCTTAGTGGATGAACACCAACAATCCGTTTCAACAATATTGTTGATATTTCCCATTCTAAAATGGCTAATCACTATTAATATTCCATTTGGTCCATATCAGTATTAAAATTCATGTTTTTCCCCAACCAAGCCCTTACAAGAATGGCGATTTCTCAACTTATCATCAAGCTTGGAATCTTGGCAGCTCTTTAAAAGTTTCTTAAGTTATTCCCCAAACCCTGACAAGAGTGACAGTTCCCCGGCTTATTGTCAAGCTTCACATTTGGGGGTTGATTTTAAGAATTCTTAATTTATCAACCAAGTCCTCACAAGAGTGTTCGGGGTCTTGGTGTCTATTTAAGGTTCGTCAAGGCTTCGTAAGACTAGCAATTTCTCGGCTTATCGTCAAGCTTAGCACCTAGGGCATCTTTTAAAAGTATTTTAACATTCCTCATCGGGTGATAATTGCAACACAACCATTTGTTATAAAAAACGATCACATGTTTTACTAGCATTATCAAACTTTAATTAAGATTCATTATAAACCAAGATGATACTATGGAAGTTTAGTCACTAACAGACATAATGATAGTTATCAAAGTAATAGATACAAACATGATCAAATTGAAATAATCTAACCAATTTGGATTACTAATCTTTGATGCTAATGACTTCTCTCAAAGGCTTAGTCTCCTTAATCTTCAAGTGTTGGATGGATGGAATTAACTCTGTTATTAATGGTGGTGAAAGGAAGTGGTTAGAGAGTATTGAATGCTCCTCCAAGGTGTGTCCAATAGCATTCAATTTATAGGCCGATCAGACTCTCAAGGCACGACCGTGCTAGGCAGACCGTACAACTCAAGGGTAACACGACCATGCTAAGAAAGGCACGACCGTATAGAGTTCCACAACAGTCCAAACTCTTCCTGTTTTGTCCTTTTCTCTTGTTCTGAAGGCATGGCCGTGTTTTGGGAAGACATGGCCGTGTTTTGCTTCAGAACCTTCTATTTTGTCTTTTCTTATTGCCTTTGATAACATGGGGTGTGTCTTGGTTAACATGGTCATGTCTTGTTTCATGATTTTTGTCTTTACTTCGTATGCTCTAGACATGGTCATGTCTTAATTCACCATAGGGTGTGTCTTGTTGAATTTCATTGTTTATCTCCGTTTTCTTCGTATTTCAGCTTGTTTTATTTGACTATATTTACCTATAGATAGAAATTATAAACATTAGTGATTATTTATTCTAACATAACTGCCGAAATTATGCTTTTATTGAGATATTTTGGTACTGAAAAGATGTATAATTTCATACACACACATACACACATGTGAAGCAAATCGTCAACGATCTACTATGGAATCGCAAGTCTACATGATATGGCGCTTCAAGGTCTCGAGGTGAGAAGGATGGATACTGTGTTATTCTTGAAATTTGATTTAGATATACATTTGAGTAAACCGTAAATATTCATTCATGTGGGTTGACATCGTTTTTTTCACATGGTTGTTCCTGTAGTTTAAAAAAACATGTCATCTTAGTCCAATTCACTAACACCGTTAGTTGAGTCCTATAATGTATTTTTTGTCTTTTATGTTATTATTTTATACATAAGTTATTTTATTACAATAATATAGCACTTAATTAATACATATAGTCATATACCCAACCCAACTCAACCCAACCCCTCTATCTCTCGTTTATTCCACCACTCTCCGGCCGCCACCATCTCTCACCACAACCGGCTGAATCAACCATAATCGAACATCTTGGGTGGGCCAATGATGATAGTATGTGTTTCATCTCTGTGATGATTTGGTTAAATTGAATCAATCCATGATTCTCCCCAAAATTCAGTGCAAAACCATAATCAAAACATAGGTCTTCGTATTTATAAAGGTTTTACTTCTATAACAACGAGGGTTGGGTTAAAATATGAAGTTTGATTTTCCTAGGAATGAGGGATTTTGTTCTACCTCTTTTATCTCAAAAAACCCACTTACATTTTCACCCACCTCCTATAACAACCACCATTCCACCGCCCACCGCCACACCTCTCCGGAAAGTGAGGGTATATTAGAAACATATGGGTATGTTATAAACATATCTATCGCGTAGTCTATGTTTTCTATCAGCAATTTCTTGTTGTTCAATATTTTGCGGTTTTGAGAATTACCTCTTGCGTGTAAATTCCCGATTGACTGCTAGCTAATCCCTAAAGAATTGGTGGATACGTTATGTTGTTCAATATATTGCGGTTCAAACCAACCTTTTCACAATGCGGATGAATGCCACTAGCATCAAGATCTGCTGAAACATTTGTAGACCCTTTAAAAGTTGCCTTCGAGCGGTAGATTTTCACGATTGGAAGCTTTGGGAAAATGAATGTGTGAAAAAGAATACAAAGCAACTCAGAGTGTACCCAAAACCATTAAGCGAGGATTCAATTTTGTGTCTATTATATAAACGTACGTGATCAAATTTGAATATTTTATTGCATGTGTACAAATCATGGGCTCTTGAGTGGTTGTAGGAGTGGAGAATTATAAACCACTAGTAGAGTGTCCGCGCAATGCAACGAAGACGACAATTTGCAACGTTGTAGTCGTTTATGTTGGTTCATAAGTCAACTCGTGAGATATTGTATCATAGTACTTTAGTTAGTTTTGTTATTCATATAATATTTTACAAAACTTTATTATATAACTGTTTTTACTGTTTCAAGTTAGCAACATCAATATGTTATATCTTTTTCATAACTATTACACATGTGAAATTAAAAAAAAAAATTGGCATTAAAATTATTGTCTAATTCAGTAAATTATAATGACAATGCAATAAACTAAAACTAGAATAATAAATTTTAGTCATACTTCTCCCATATTCTAATTATCTCATAATGATTTTTCAACCACCATTCATCATTGGTGAACATGTTATCTAAAGATTAACAAAGAGATTGATGCCCATGTTTCGTTGATACATTTGGTGGAGGTTGAGATTCATTTTTATTGGCTACTTGCATTGCTACATCTTATATAGTAGATTTCGACTGAAAAAAAAATTTGTCTCTTACGTATGTTTTAACAAAGTAACAATGTTATATGTAGTTAAAGATTCAAACTTTTTCTACGTTTTGTCCATACAATTTCCTAATTTATGTAATACAAAAATTATTAACTTAGTATGATGGAAAAACATGAAGGAAAAACAGGTAAAATCAAACATTTGTGCCATTACATAAACCACGTGATGGATCGATATTCCGTATCAATGTCATTGAACATCCAATCTTTAAATCAAGTTTATGAGGCGACAAACTACAACTACATAGAAGTTTATGTGTACATTGAGTTGGTTTTATTCTAATGGTTTTGTAATTTGAATTGTATAATTAGGAGGGTTGGTTTTATGATTTCATAGTTGATAATGTAAAATAGAACGATGGGTGTTTATAAACATTTTATAGGTTTTTAGTTGCATATCTAAGTTGTACTTTAATGCTTCATTGACTTGTACATTATAATCGACAAATCGGTTTTGAAATATTTTTATATCGAAACGTAGACAAAAAGTAAACACGTCGTAATGGTTGGTTCGGTTTTTTAAGAAAATTATATATTTAAAAATAAGTAAATTGATTTTTATTGGTCCCAACTATTTCATTTTTACCGGCGCTGGTCTCAAGTATCATTTTGGCCGGCAACAGTCCCAACTTTCACATACGTTGATTCCACCAGTCCGCGATTAACGTAGTACTAACTTCGTTAGGTAAAAGCTGATGTGTCCGTCCTAGTTGTCAAAATCAGCTGACATGGGCATCCTATGTGGACCGGCTGTGTATTATTACTAACATTTTACAAACATAGATTCCCAATTATACACCACCCTAAATCCCCAAATTCTCTCAACTCAAGAACCCTAATTGCACCTTCCTGTCGATTGAAAGACGAACAAGCAACAAGACCTAATCTTTAACAATGGACTTAATCTGGAAGCTGATAATCAACCCGTCCATTTCCGTTTCTGTTTCCAACTCCGATGTTGGTGGGCCGGTGGTGGAAACCTGTTTACCCGGGAATGGAAAGCAATCCATCACCAAAGAAGTCTTGCTTGTGTTCAAAAGCTTGGTTGGTTGTGGCAGACAATCAAAAGAATTACCAAATTCATTGTTGATATATGACCCTGCATAAGGTAACTGATTCTCATCTAGCCAACTGTAATCATCCAAAACCTGGTTTTCATTTGTGGGTTTTGGAGTGTTGAAGCCATGTGGCGGACCAAAGTGCCTCACGGGTTGACCCACTGGACTCTTATGAAACTTTGTCTTTGAAGGAATATTGTCTAAACCAGATGCTGATGTCATCACTAAGTCAAACTTTGATGGTATCACAGTATCCTGATCCTCCTGTTCGTTGAATAAGTCGAGATTTGAAAAACCATTGTTGATATCTTCCATTCCCTTTGTTGGCTTTGATGTGTTTGGCTGGGGAAATTGCTCGGAAGGAAAACCATAACCAAAACCACCATATGAGGTAGGATGCTCATGTTAGCTGGTTTTGACAACTAGGACGGACACAACAGCTTTTACCTAACGGAGTTAGTACTACTCCGTTAGTCACGGACTGGTGGAATCAACGTATGTGAAAGTTGGGACCGTTGCCAGCCAAAATGATAGTTGAGACCAGCGCCGACAAAAATGAAATAGTTTGGACCAATAAAAATCAATTTTCCTTAAAAATATAGAAAAATGCAAAAAAATGGTAAGTTTGTCAAATTTTTTGATAAAGATGAGGGGTAAAACGTGTAAACATTTCTAAATATTACAAAAGTTAACTAAAGTTTAAAGGTATATATCGTAAGTTTTAAGGGGTATTTATTGTAAATATAAAATAACAATTAGAAGTTACGATTAGTGGTAATTTGTGTAATGTCAAAAATATCATAATTTATTTAAATTTTATGCATTGAAACTTGTACATACGGCATTATAGACTGGACCTCTTAAAATTTAAAAGGTTATTGGGATTCTATATATATATATATATATATATATATATAGACTATATAGTATAGATTAAGCGAGAGTTCAATTTTATGGATAACATAAACTCGATCACCACTCAGGGTTATGGATGAAATATTGGCCCGTGAAGAACCCTTCCAACAAGGCAACTTGATCTCTTTTGCTCCTGAGTTTGCAGATTATGTTCCAAACAACAATAATCTTTATAAGATAGGGATTAGGGTATGATGTGTCCATTGAAAATGATGAAGACTGTTCCGAAGATTTAGAGTTATCTGATGATGAGAAGGAAGCCGAGCACAAAGGAATGATGAAAATGGCATAAATGAACGTCCTTTGGTTAAACCCGAACCTCAAACAACTGTTAAACGTTAACTATTTAAGTTAATGGACTATCGGTGCTAACTTGATTAGCTAACAAAAGTAACAACTAGGTTACCAACATTTCCCGGTATTAAGAAAACCCTATTTTCGTGATTTTCGGGCTTTTTTTCGGGTATAGATTGGATTTTGTTAGGGGTTGTACATTTTTGGGGTATTTTTCGGGTAATTTCGGGTATAGATCGGGTATTTGAAAAACCCGGTTTCGGGTATTGGAAAAACCTGGTTCCGGGTATTACCGGGTACAAATCGATTCCAGTTCGGGTATGGGTTTTGGTACTGAAATGCATACTCTATCCGTACCATACGGGTAGGATGGGTACGGGTTCAGATATAAAAAAACCGGTTCCGAATTTTTATTTTCAGGTCCGGTTCCAGGTTCGTCCTTCTTGTGCACCTCTACCTTGCATGACTATTAATTAATTTGACCAATTTTGCGAATACAAGTCTGGCTCTACAATCATTGGATAACTTTAACTTTGGACCAGATGCATATACCGTTGAGTTTTCAGTTTATTATTTACTTCCCATGCTTAATTCCCCCATGTGCAAATCCTTTGTTTACAACTCCATATAAGGCTCTAGATTTATTATTTTAACCTGCTAACAATTTTTAGTCTAGCTTTCCCATTACTCCAAGCCATGCTAGTTCCATTTCCATTTTTTTTAACGAGCCGAACTTTGGCTATTTCAAGAAGTTTAATGCTTTAGGCTTATCAACAAAAGTTTAGGCCAAATTTTAAGGCAAACAAACATAAACTTCATCACCTTTTTCCAAAAGCATACCTTGAGAATAACCGCTTTAAACCTGATCTTGAACCAAACTTGAGTCTTGATGATTCTTGTTGTTTGATGAGGAATCAACACTGTGTAGCCATGGTGTAGGGAGAAATGGATGAGGTTAGGGTGTTGTGTTTAGGTGGGTTTAAGGTATATTTATACTCCAAGCCTATAGACCTTCAAATTCTTATAAGTTCATCTCAGTAAATTTTATTATTTTAAATTTAAACAATAAATCCATTATTATTATTATTATTATTTTATGAAAGTTCGGATGTTACAGTTTTGTATATGATACAAAGAATCATTTGTTTTTTTCCTCTACTACATTAATGTTTTATGTATAATTGGTATTATCCTTATGTTATATATGTGTGGTTCACTGCTTCTAAGTTGTTAATTTTCTATCATCAAAAATTTGTATGTTGTATTTAATTTAGTGGTGTGCGTGGGTTGATTTGGGCTCATACCCTAACCAAAATTTTGATTTTTGTTTACAAATTGATTGATTTCGGTTTTTCAGTTTTATGTATGAGTTTGGTTTATCTTTAGTCAAAATAATGAATTTGGGCTGAAGTTTTTGGGGGTGGTTATTAATTTGGATTGAAAATTTTGGTCAAACTATATGATTTGGGCTAGAACTATTTGAGCATCACTTACTATTCACAATTAGAGATGCATAAACCGGTTAATTTAATAACCGGTCAGTGGTTGATGGTCAACTAACCGGCTAGACCAATTAATTGGGTTGGGTACTACTCCGTTTTCAAGCACAAAAACCCTAACCGGTATAACCGGTTTCGTGTATAACGGAATGTTAACAAAAAAAACCGGTTTTATTAAAAATAATTAAAAAACTTAAAGCCGGTTTTGTAACCGGTTATTAATCGGTTTCCGGACCAAAATATGTAACTGGTTATAAACCGGTATTTATTGGATAGGGTAGTAACCGGTTAAGTTTCCGGTTACAAACTGGTTAGGAACCGGTTGGCTTATGCACCTGTATTCACAATAGGTACTCAATCTTCATATCTATACTTACACTAAAAATCACTATATTTTCTCTTTCAGTTTCAGTTACATAATAATGATTTTTTATGTCTTATCAATTATATTTTTTTTCTTTCCTCCACTCACAGCCACGTTTTGAACAATATTTCTTTAAATTTACTCATGAACAGTAACATATTTTTCTTTTCACTCACAATTACACTCTGAAAAATGAATAATCCAGTTTTGATAAGATTTTGATGCTTGGTAATGCTTAACTGAGTACAATGTAATTGTTGCCGTTGAATGTCTTGGTGAGTTCATATCAATTTTAAAAGCCGGAAGCACTATGTTTAACCTTTAAAAGTCAATATATAGTTGATTGGAGTTGTTTGGACATTGGAAGTGTGAACAACCATATTTTGAAATCATGTAGATATAGAAGGGAACGAATGGGTTGTTAAGAATATTGAATAACTGCTAAATCTTGAGATTTAAAATGGATGGTTAAGGAACTAAATACAAACGCATTATATTTAATTGGACGGGTACCCGCGTGATACAACGGGAAACGTGTCACACCCCGACCAAAGGCGGCGGAACATGCTGGGGCGTAACGTATTGATTGGGCAGTAGCTCAAAAGACACTAATTAAAGTGACAATAATTATGTAATTTCATTAACATCAAACAAGTATACAAATTTAATAATAAGAGACAATTACATCATGCTTTCGTATTTTGAATAATATCCTAAAGTCAAACTATTGTCTTCAATCTGGATTAATATCAACTACTTGTACCTGCAACATGTATGAAAATAGAGTTTGTCAACACGAATGTTGGTGAGAATACATAAGTTTTAGTTGATTTATATATATAGATAAAAACCACAATTCATATGTTAATATTGAGAATTACAATTCCTATGAAAATGTAAACAACTAAATAGATGTGGACCCGTTCTTATTGATACGAAATCAAAGTACTTGGATAAACGTATGATCATACTAGATGAGGATGAGATACCAACCACCAAACATAAAATAAACAATTAAGCACATAGAGCATTATCATAGAGCATGCAATAATCACACATAAACATATACTGAATTGTGTTATGAATAGATAAGTAAATAAAAATGAGTAATTTAAAATAGGGTATACATGCCACCCCCAAAATTTAAAAGATGAAAAAGGGGGATATGTAAACTCACCTTGAGATTAAAGCCAAACTTGATATGACAACCGAAAGTGCGTTAAAGAAAATGAACGATCGAATCTCACGAACTATAAATAAACAAAATATAATAATTAAATACTAACTAGTGAGATTGGAAAGTTTAAAGAATATTAAATCTAATGTATAAATATTAAGATAAAAACAAGGAAAAGATCAAAAAGGAAAATGAAATACAAAATCAGTTTTCTGGACAACAAACTATTCTGTTTTGATTAAGGTGTTTAAAATATCAAACAATTTTATTATAAATCAAGACTTTCCAGTCTACTAAATTAGAATGTTTTAAAAACTTTCACTTAGAAAAGTTTTCCAGATTCGTAACCTAAATAGGCCAAAACAGTCATGTAAATCAGAGGGTACGAATCTGCGCACTGTTTTTAAAATATTTATTGCGAATTCATAGGAATGAATTAAAATGCGTAAAAATAGTTTTTAGAACCGTATTTCATTGAAGTATATCAAAGAATCTGGTTTTGCAGTTTTTCAGTTTGTTATAAACAAGATATGCCTCTTTCTTTGACGGCTATATCTAATGTCAAAACTGAAATATTGCTAAAAGCAATATTCTAACGATTTCGAAAAGGATTTTGATGAAATAAAATTATGGACTTTTTTGGATATTATTATATAACATTTATTAGCATATATCATCAAAAATAGTCATTTGAACAAAAAAATAATAATGATTCAAAACAGAAAAATAAAGATGTAAGAACATTTCAAGTGTGACATTCGTGTAATCGATCATTTCCTTGTGTTCTTTGTCTCATCCACCCTATACACCATGGTGTATATATTATGTGGATTCCTAGACATGATTGTGTTATGGTCATATGACCATTTGATTAATTAGTATGAACAAGAATTTAAAATAAATAGAAATAAGATGAAGAAGACTTGAATAATTAAAACCCTACATTTGAAATGGAAAAAAAATAATCTCTTGAACTTGTCAAAGAGTGGTGCAAGAATGAAAGGGGTGGGAGGGAGTTCTTATTTATACTAAAATAAGGAGGTTATTTTTAAGAAATGTTTTAATGATAAAATTGATTAGGAGAGTGATTTGAGGGAGGAGGTTTGACCAAAATTGAATGGTGTAGGAAGATATTTTTCATCTTTTAAAAATAAATAACTTTAGGTAAAAATAAATGTGACAAAAATAAATGTGACACAGCTAGATTAAAATGATGTACTTTGGTTATGCATCAATAATTTTATTTATATGATATTTGAATAAAGAAAAAAAGCATAAGTGTTATAATTTTTATTTATATACTAGTTTGAGGCCCGTGTATTACACGGGTAATTGATGAAAAATTTAAACTTTAACCATTAAGTGAAATACATTCAACAAATTGATCATATATTGTTAATACAATTACAATTAACATTAAAATTAAAGAAATTAAATAACTAAGATTGCACAAATATGTTACAAATAAGTAAAAACTTCATTTTACACGACATTCGTGATTGCATTAGTAGGTATATATTCTTTATCAAAAATCAAAATCTTTAGTCCATGTCTGCTTATAAATCTTAATAAGGTAACATATAGGTCTGTTTATAACTCTCGATATAGCCACGTATAGTTGTCCGTGTGACAAAAAAGGTTCTCCAAATACATACCAACTCTAGATAAATGATAATATATCCATGAAACTATTCAAAAAACTATTCATACACATAAAATATCATATCTTTTAATCAATTAATATGATATCATTTGAGAACATCTGCTAATGTTTATAAAAAAAACACGATTATTCCAAAAATCATATTACCTACACTTTGATGTTATAATCATCCTTAAAATCTTTAGAA
The DNA here is from genome assembly GCF_021521415.1 of Bidens hawaiensis. Classification (NCBI taxonomy): domain Eukaryota; kingdom Viridiplantae; phylum Streptophyta; class Magnoliopsida; order Asterales; family Asteraceae; genus Bidens; species Bidens hawaiensis. Next base: position 51,751 of record NW_027500445.1, read on the forward strand.
TTGAAATTTATTGATCATGATAAATTTGTTGTCATTAATATTCTGTATATGACAAAATTTTAAATGATTGTATATTTTATAACTAAAAATTGTATAATCAAGCAACATAAGAACCGAAAATTAAACTATAACAAAATGATTTGTTTCATTCATATGAATGTAATTGCCAGGAAAATGACAAACACATACTAACCTTATAACCATGTCCAAATAATAGTGATTATTCTTTGTTAAAAGAATTTTAGAATATTTTAAGTTGCATAAAGTGAAGGTAGTGATTGTTACATATAATAGTTGGAAGTATGACTGTCATTTTTACCCGTAACCTAAAACCCAACCCAAGAAAACCCGAACCCAAACTAACCCGACCCAAGAAACTCGAGCCTAAGAAAATACTAACTCGAACCTGAACTGAAGTAATTCGGGTTGATTCTTGGGTCAGAATTCATGGTTTCGGGTCAACAAAAATAAACTTTTAGTTTTTAAATCATATATATTTTTAGGTATTAAAGGCTAAGACTTAGTCGCTGGCGTTATCAGGATTTAGTCCAAGTCGATTGTTCTCATTCCGCATATAATGAATCGATTGTTTATATTTTATTATTTTGAATATAAACCATAATAAACACTTTAATTATGTACTAACCAACATGTAACACTAACATAACCTCAATTCTTTGTATTTGTATAGTTTAATATAATATATGAATTATGTAAATAACTGATGAAAACGATATTTTAGGTTTCAATATCCTGAATGATTTTTGGAAACGAAAATAATGGAATGGGACTAAACCAATTTTTTTGGTTTAAAATATCAAATGCTTTTAATTAAGTAATTTATCTTATGAGACATATTAAATTAAATATAGTTGAATGTATAGAAAAAGTATAAATCAAGTCATAAAACATATGTTTCTAAAGCATTTTGGTCTGAGTTATGGAAGAAAATATTAAAAACTAAATATTCATATTCTTATTGCTAAAACCCTTTTTGCTACACAAAAGAGTCATATAAATAGATGACAGATAGTTCATAGAGTAAATCATAATACATATAGACTATAATTACACTATTCAGCTTCAATGATTTAATGCTAAACACCAAGATATATATGTATAATATGTATTCTTCATGTTTGTAATATTTATACAAATTTCATGAGTTTAAATGCATATGAGAAAATTTTAAATCCAAATTTGAAACTAATCTTATATATAAAATTATGCACTGCTGTTTGAATCCATGCTTAAAAACAATTTGTAGTTTACCGTACAAATTAAAATTCTTCGACAATAATTCACCTTTATTTTTTTAATTTGCAATTATTTGTGACTTTCAAATTTTATTCTAACAGGTCTGCAACTTCAATTTTGATATTTCCTTATTTCACCATTAATGCTAATGACTAATTCAGTTAGTATTTACATTTAATAAACATAAACTTGGATTCATATATTGAAATGATTTAAAAAATAAAGACTATATATGAAAATTTGTTGAAAATGGTGAGGATGGCTATGAGCTTGACAAGTGGTAAAATTTATAGTCTTTTATTAGAATAGATAGATATATTAGTATAAATACCATAATTACTCATTAATCCATCCATTTCCATTCATTCCATACACCACCCAAAACATACACTTAAGCTCTCTCTCATATTTCTCTCTTTACCTAACCGAAACCAAGAAGAAAAACCGATCCCGACCCGAGGTAATGATAGTATGATATTACATGGATCCTAAACCGTTAGATCTAGTCGCAAAACGATGAACAGACTCCCTCAATCATTAAAGTCACGAGATCTGGATAGAATCGGGTATAAACCGATCAAAATACGAGCTTAGGGGTCACCCTAGCTCAGATCTGGATCGAACGGGACGAAAACAATGAAAAACGGTGTAAAAATACTTTTTTTCGGCCACTGCCTGGTTTTCCGGCACGACGGTGCCGGAAAGGCGGCACGAGCATTTAAGGATGTCAGAGAATGTTTCTGACATTCTCTGACCTAACCCTAGGCGTGTGTAACGAATTCGCTATGTAACTCGTTATGGAAAACTAAGGAATTTAGCCCTCATTCGTAGGCTCAGTCGCTATGCCAATTCGTTAAAGAAGAATAACGAATTAGCTACATTCGTTAATTCATTCGTTAAGCGGTTCGCTACGAAGAACTAACGAATGAGCCCTCATTCGGTAGGCTCATTCGTTAGGCAGTGTCACACCCCCATCTTAGGCCTAGGAGTGTGATCCATAGTTGGTACCACATTTGTAAATAAATCAGAGTTACGGGTTAATAGCGGAAGACTTTATAAAAACATGTAGATTTAAAGTTAAATATTTACATTACAAAAGACGAGACAAAAGTCTCGTTTAGATTTACTTGTTTATAAGTTTAACAAAAACATCATATTTTAACATTCAAACAAAATATCCGAGCCATCGCATTCTTGAGCTCTTCGTCCTTCAAGCTCTAATCTTGGTTACCTGTAAAATATTAGAAAATACGTCAGCAACGAATGCTGGTGAATATGCTGACGCAAAATATTTTCTTTACTTAATTACCCCTCGTGACTACGTAAGCCTCGGCCCATCTTGGATTAGGAATAATCAAGTTAAAACAAATATCATTATAAATTCGAGTCTCTACACTAGGTCACCTCAGCAAAACACCGCAGCGTTTCGACGTACTTAGGTACCATAAATATACACAAGGTCATTCTCACTCGAGCATACTTTGGTTCGGCCCATCGTGGCTGGAGGTCGTGACCAGGCATGGTGCAATGTGCCCACCGCATTCCACATATGTAAGGATCCAGACAAACGTATACAAGAGCCTGAGGGCTAGGCTCATACTCTTATTTACAATGTTTTTTAGAGACATGTAACCTCATGTAAAGTTTTACATATAACACATTTGATTTGTTTGAAAACAAGTTTGTAAAAGTGGGGTGTATTCACCTTTGATTGGGATCGGTTTCCAACACCGTCCTTGTGTCTCTTTCTTGCTATCTTGCACCTATAGTACGAGTATAACTATTTGTTAGTCGGATATAAAATCCGACTTAAGACCTTTAGTCTTAGTTTTATAAACTTTACCTCGATGAACCTTTAGTTCAAAACTTCTTTTACTTTAAAACCTTTAGTTTAATAGTAATTTATAAACCTTTAGTTTACTTATAAATCCCAACGTTTCTTCTTCTTTAAGAAACGTATTTCTTTCTTTATTATTTAAGTATACTCATTATACTTTAAATAATATCTATAACAAATAACACTTATATATATCAAACTATCTATATAATTGTCTACCATGAAATCCTACGTGTCGCTCTCAGGTTGCCCCCCATTCTTTAGAGCCACCAAATTGCTTGATTTCTAAATGGAGGCTTCTTATGCATTTGACCCGAAATTGCGGGTATGGGTATTACCAAACCCATATAGTCTTTTAAATGGGTTATAACATCTCATTTATTTGTGAAACTCTTTCATAATCAAACAATAATTTTCGTGGGTCATGGGTCTCACCAAACCCGGATAACTCTTAAACGGGTTATAGCATCTCATTTATATGTGAAATAAACTTTTAATCATCAAAGAATAATTTACACGGGTTATGGGTCTTACCAAAACCTAATAGCTCTCAAATGGGTTGTAAGATCTTATTTATTGGTAAATAGTTTCATCCGCAAACCCTAATTTAATTCGTCTTCTTTACAATTTACACGTTCTTCATTGCTGGTCTATCATGTCCATAACCGGTTAACTTCCGATACTACCCGCCATCGTCAACTACATCAACGTCCTCTTTTTCATTAGACAAATATTAGTGTTCATGTTTGTTCATTTAAAAATCAACATGTTCGTGTTCGTGTATTTTTGTTCGTTAAAAGTCTAAAAAACATACACATCTCAATTGAAAATACCCAACCGTAAAAAAATATAATAACAAACTAATATATATGTATTAAACTAAAACAAACTACGTTAAAAATAAAATAAATCATCATAAAATAGCAAAACAATTAAAAACAAAAACTTAAATTAACTGTCGTAACACGGGAGGATCAAACTAGTGTGTATGTGTGTGTGTGTGTGTATCTAGTGAAAAGATCCAATACGATAATCCTTAACGTACATTAACGTACGCGAATCCCGTTTTTCACGAATTGATCCATGAAATCACATCTCAACATCTGGGAATCGTCAATACATATCCAATTAATCATTGGTTAACCGAAAAAACAGTTTTGGATCGTTAATCGATCAATTTTTTACTTTTTTCACGAAGACCATTTTTTGAGCGATTTCTGAGCGTTCTAGGTTTTTGGCTGAGCGTTTAAGTTTTTGTGAGCGTTTTCTGAGCGTTTAGGTTTTTGCCTTTGAGCGTCTCGCGTACCTCTCATACGTTAAGCATTAGCGTACAATATCTCTACCCTATATATATAATTGCCTACCATAAAATCCTAGGTGTCGCTCTCAGGCAGTTCCCCCCATTTTCTAGAACCATTAGATTGCTTGATTTATAAATGGAGGTTCCTCATGCATTTGACCCGAATTCGCGGGTATGGGTCTCACCAAACCCGGATAGTATTTAAATTGGTTATAACATCTCATTTATTTGTAAAACTATTTCATAATTAAACAATAATTTTCGCGGGTCATGGGCCTCACCAAACCTGGATAACCCTTAAGCGGGTTATAACATCTCATTTATTTGTAAAATAACCTCTTAATCATCAAATAATTGATTTCACGGGTTATGGGTCTGAACAAACTGTAATAGCCCTCAAATGGGTTATAAGATCTCATTTATTAACAAACATCTTCATCATCAAATCCTAATTTAATTTATCTGCTTTGCATGTTCTCCGTTACTGATCTATCATCTCCATCGTCGGTTAACTTCCGATACTACCCACCATCGTCAACTACATCAACGCCCCTTTTTTCATTAGACAAATATTTGTGTTCATGTTTGTACATTTAAAAAAACCAAGATGCTCGTGTTCGTTTATGTTTGTTCGTTAAAAATATAAAAAACCTAAACATCTCAACTAATAAGACCCAAACGTTAAAAAATAAAATAGCAAACTAATATTAATATATATGTATTAAATTAAAACAAAACTACGTTAAAAAATAAAATAATCATCATAAAATAGCAAAACGATTAAAAACAAAACTTTAAATAAACTCCCGTAACACGGGAGGATCAAACTAGTACATATATATATTTCTTTTTCTTTCTACCTTTTCTTTGTTATATATATTTATTTTATTCTCGAGGTATTGCGTATAATTTTGACTTACGGTATTAAGCCTTTACAATATTTTATTGTTATTTTATTCGGGCATTATGCCTACCTTTGTTGGCTTATAAAACCCTGCACACTTGGGCAGCACTTTGACGCCGCTTGATCACTTATTCTTTCCACACTTGGCACGCTTCTAGAGGCATCAACACTTCTTGGTACGCACTTCGAGATGATTGTTGGGACGTCGGAACAACACCTTCTTCTTGTTTGGAATGTCGTCGAGGAATGGCACGTTTATCGAGGTATCGGAACACGTAAAACGAGGAATCAAGGCACGGATTTCGAGGTGGATCGAGGGCACGCTTCTCATTTCCGAATCGAGTTCCCATGTGTACTCGGGGTCCTCTTCGGGAATCCCATTTTACTTTTACTATTTTCAAGGTTCGTCTTTTGAGTTTCTTTAGTTTTGAATCTTCTATTTGAATTGGACGTTCTATAAATTTTAAGTTCTCGTTAATTTCAACATCTTTTAACGGCATCGCTAGAGATTCATCGGCTAGACATTTATGCAGATTCGAGATATGGAATACATCGTGTATCCCTTGCATTTCCTCGGGTATTCGCAATCGATATGCGACGGTACCAATTCGTTCGAGTACCTCGAAGGGTCCAACGAATCGAGGACTTAATTTGCCTTTCTTGCCAAAGCGGACTACGCATTTCCATGGCGAAACTTTCAGAAGAACTTTATCACCGACACTAAACTCTAACGGCTTACGACGGACATCGACGTAACTCTTTTGGCGATCACGTGCCGTTTTAAGTCGTTCACGGATTTGAATGACTTTTTCGGTGGTTTCTTGGACTATCTCAGGTCCAGATAACTGATTATCTCCGGTTTCAGACCAGCACACAGGCGTCTTACATTTTCGACCATATAACGCCTCAAATGGTGCGGCTTGAATACTTGCGTGATAGCTATTATTATATGAAAATTCCATTAGGGGTAAGTGGTCATCCCAACTTCCACCTAAATCAATCACACAAGCTCGAAGCATGTCTTCCAATGTTTGAATAGTCCTTTCGCTTTGCCCATCGGTTTGCGGGTGATAGGCGGTGCTAAGATTAAGCTTTGTGCCGAGTGCTTGTTGGAAGCTTTTCCAAAAATGAGACTTAAAACGACTGTCTCGATCAGAGATTATAGATAGTGGTACTCCATGCAAAGCAACAATGTTGTTCACATTAATACGCGCTAATCTATCCATTGAGTACGACTCATTGATAGATATAAAATGTGCGGACTTTGTTAAACGGTCCATAATCACCCATATAGCATTATGTTGTCGAGTCGTTTTCGGGAGTTTGGTTATGAAATCCATGGTTATTAACTCCCACTTCCATACGGGAAGTTCGGGTTGTAGAAGCAATCCCGAAGGTTTTTGGTGTTCAGCTTTGACTTTCAAACATGTTAAACTTTTTGCAACATGCGAAGCGACATCCCTTTTCATTCCATTCCACCAATAATTTGCTTTAAGATTATGGTACATTTTGTCGCTTCCAGGATGCATCGTGCATTTGGACTTATGGGCTTCGTTTAAGATTTTCTCACGCAATCCTCCAACGATTGGTACCCAAATTCTATAACCGAGTCTAAGGATACCATCGTCACCCTTGACTAACAAATCAATGGTGCCGTTACGTTTTTCGTCGGAGATTTGGTTTTAGTTAATTGCTTGAGTTTGCGCGGATTTGATTTGCTCAAAGAGGTCGATTTGGAGTTCTAGACGCAACGCTCGGACTCTTTTTGGTTTCTCATGCTCTTTACGACTTAAGGCATCAGCCACGACGTTGGCTTTGCCTTCATCATAAACAATTTCACAATCGTAATCGTTGAGAGTCTCCATCCAGCGTCGTTGGCGCATGTTGAGCTCTTTTTGATCAAAGATGTGTTTCAAGCTCTTGTGATCAGTTTACACGATAAATCTTACTCCATAGAGATAGTGCCTCCATATCTTAAGTGCGAAGATTATGGCGCCTAACTCTAGATCGTGAGTCGTATAGTTCTTTTCGTGTACCTTCAATTGACGAGAGGCGTACGCGATTACTTTCTTTCGTTGCATTAGTACGCACCCTAAACCAGAATGGGATGCGTCACCAAAGACAAAAAATCCCCAGTACCTTCTGGCAAGGCCAGTATAGGTGCTCGGGTGAGCTTTTGTTAAAGTATATCGAACGCCTCTTGTTGCTTTGTTCCCCATTCGTATTTGATGTTCTTTCGAGTCAAGGAGGTTAGGGGAACAGCGATTCGGAAAAAGTTTTCGATGAACCTTCGATAATGGCCGGCCAATCCCAAGAAGCTTCGAATCTCGGTTGGCGACTTTGGGATCTCCCACTTAGAGATGGCTTCAATCTTAGCGGGGTCTACTTTTATACCATTGACGTTGATAATATGACCAAGAAATTGCACCTCGTGCAACCAGAACTCGCATTTCGAGAACTTGGCGTAAAATTTCTCGTTCCTAAGGACTTCAAGTAATGTTTGAAGATGATTTTCATGGTCGTCCTTAGATTTAGAGTAAATGAGTATATCGTCGATGAAAACAATTACAAATTTATCTAAGTAAGGCTTACAAATTCGGTTCATCATGTCCATGAACGCAGCCGGCGTATTAGTAAGTCCAAATGGCATAACGGTGAACTCATAATGGTCGTACCTTGTTCGAAACGAGGTTTTCGGAATATCTTCAGATTGAACTTTGAGTTGGTGATAGCCGGAACGAAGATCGATTTTGGAAAAGAAGCTAGCACCTTGAAGTCGGTCAAAAATATCGTCGATTTGAGGAAGTGGATATCGATTCTTGATTGTGACTTTGTTGAGAGCTCGGTAATCGATGCACATTCGCATGGATCCATCCTTCTTCTCGACATAAAGTATCGGTGGTCCCCATGGTGATGAACTTAGTCGTATGAAACCTTTCTCGAGAAGTTCGTCCAATTGTTTCTTCAATTCCTTCATCTCGGTTGGCGCGAGGCGATATGGAGCTTTGGCGATCGGAGCAGTTCCAGGAATAAGATCGATCCTAAATTCTACCTCGCGATCAGGAGGAATACCAGAAAGTTCATCGGGAAAGACATCGGCATAGTCGGAAACAACGGGAACGTTTTTGATTTCTTTGGGTATTGATTCCTCGGTGATGTAGGCCATGAATGCTAAGCATCATTGATTCAAACATTTGTTAGGCCTTATCATGGAGATTAGACTAACTTGGCCAGCGTCTTTATCCCTTCAATTCGAATAGTTCGTTTATCTGGGGCTTGAAGTTCAACGGTCTTGCTATTGCAAAGGATACGAGCATGGTTGTCGGATAACCAATCCTTACCCAATACAACATCAAAACCAGCAAGAGTCATTGGTAGTAATTGAATAGGCAAAACGTAACCGGCAAATAAGATTTTTCCGTTTTCTAGGGCTTCGGAGATTTTAACGATTTCGCCATTAGCGGTCTCGACATTTAGAGTTTTATTAAGTTTGATTAAAGGTTCGTTTAATACACTACAAAAGTTATAATCTATAAAACTTAAATTGGCTCCTGAATCAAACATGACTCTAGCATAAGCGTTATTAACTAAGAACGTGCCGGTGATAGTTTCCGGTGTGTCGGCCGCTTTCTTCGTGTCAAGGACGAAAACTCTTGCATTGCCCTTCTTGGGCTCATTCTTTTGACCGCTACCACCCGCACCACCAGTCGCGGGCTTATTCTTAGGGCATTCGAAATTAAGATGTCCCATCTCCTTGCAATTGTAGCAGGTCATCTTCTTCTTCCAACAATCGGCCGTGGCGTGGCCGGGTTTGTGACATGATTCACAAAATCGTGGAGTTAAATGGCATATTCCCCTATGGTATTTCTTACAAATTTTTCATTGTGGGATGCCGGGGTTGAAGCCAGATCTTCTTTGATCAACTCCTTTACCCTTGAAACAGGTGTCTCCTCCTTTTCTTGAGTCGTGTGTTGTTACGACCTTTTTGTCTTCTTCTTTATTGCGGATCATTCCGCCCATCAAGTACCCAGCCAACTCCATCGCGGAGTCAGCGGTTTGTGGCAAGTGTGACCTCACCATGTCACGAATCTCTCGTGGTAGTCCCCATATATAACGTGTAACTTTGCTGGATTCCAGGGTAACCAGCTGGGGAACCAAGCGACAATATTCGTGGAATTTTGTATTATACTCACAAAGGTTCGTTCCAACAACCTTATGAGACAAGAACTTGGTTTGAATTTGGTCCGTTTCACGCATCGGACAAAATTTCGACATCAGCAAATCTTTGAACTCGTTCCAAGTCATGTTATACATCACCTCCCTTCCTCTACTCAAGATCAATGTGCTCCACCATTCTAGGGCCTCGCCTTTAAACATCGGGGCAGAATATTGAATCTTTTCCTCTTCCGAACACTTGCTCGTAATCACGATTGTCTCCATCTCTACAAGCCACCTCACGTTCGTGATGGCTCCCTTATCACCGTGGAATTCGTTCGGCCCATAGTACTTGAAGTCTTTGAATGAACACCCACCAATTTTAAGTCTTTTGAATTCTTGAAGGACCCCACCATCAGCGTTTGATTCATGCACACTTTCTTCCATACGTGAAGGTCTAGAACGGGGTTTAGAAACAGATTTTTGGGAAGGATTTGCAGAATGTGAATGTTTCGTTTGTCTAGATTGACATCTAGCCATGGATTCTTCCCTAACTGCATCTTTAATCATCTTTTGAATTTGATCCATAAACTTTTTGGGAATTGGAACTTCTAGGTTGTTTATGGGGTCTTTCCCCTTCATTTTTCTTATTTCCTTTTCTTTTTGGGCGTTATCGTGGTTATTACTTTGTTGAGACATTTTATCTTTTTCTTTTTATTCTTTATATCTGAAATTTAACAAATGTTCTTTATTAAACACACATTTTATTTCAACATTTGTATACACCATACAAGGTATATACAAAGATTATTACAACACACATATATATTCGATATATATACAAAGATTATTACAACATACTCGATGTATATACATATATTCCTATCCATACATCACTTAACACATTACACATAAGCTAGATTACACACATACACTTCATTTCTTGAAACACGCCATTACCACCATCATCTCAGTCCTTCAAAAACTTCTTAACAACCCTTGTCAATTTGTTGCACTTGTGAAGAAGCTTCTCTCCCATCTTCTTCTTTTTCTTCCCTTCCTCAACTACCTCCTTCCTCCAATCATCAGTCTCGTGCAAAGCGCGATCCAGGTGTTCTTCATATGTCTGCGGGACTATGTCGGGGTATCCATATTGTGGAGGTGGGTCACGGTAACCCAATGTCACCATCTCGTAATGATTCCTCGGTTCAGGATACGGGACCTCAGTCATATCGGATGCAAGGTAGAAGAAAGTCTTAGCAGCTTTGTTTTGCTCACGAATCTCATCGGCTTGTTCTTCGTCAGTTGGAATTACACCTTGGAACGGTGGGAAGCTTGACGAAGCTTGGTTCTTGATCTTCTCAAGATACTGAACATACGGATCGACGGAACCGTAGCTTGGGTTGTGGGAAGTGAGTGATCCATCCATGGATGTTGATATCTCGTTAGGATTGTCGGGATGCTCTTCTTCTGGTTCGGATTCTTCCAAAGGATCCTCCTCTTCTTTGGGGTCCTCCTCTTCTTCCTCCATAGGTTCTTCCTCCTCTTCCATATACTGGGTGGTCTCGTTGATCCTTGCGGGCATTTTGAAACTCTCGTAAGGCATCATCACCCTCATTCTTGGTTTGCGGGATGATCCTTCGCCATTGTTGGGTAGTGAGTTGACTTCGAGAGCGGTAGAGCTTCCAGTATGCCACATTCGTTGATCGGAGTGGAATTGCATCCAGTCGGAGGACGAGGACTTTGGTTCTTCCTTTATTGGTCGGTTTGAAAGGAAGGCATAGGATGGATGTGGATTTGGTAAGTATCCAATGGGAAAGTATTGCGGGATCTCCGATGGTTGATGAGTGGGGATCTCCGATGGGTGGTACGTCGGTATTTCAGAGGGATGATATAAGGGCATTGTTAGTGGATGATAGCTCGAGTGTCTTGGTGGTTCGATTATTTGTTTGGGTGGGCTATCAGGTAGTTTAATTGGGCATTGTTCAGTCCCAGGGAAGTATATTGGTTTAGGACGTTCAATGTATTGATCTCGGCTGAAGAAAGCCTCAAAGTAATCTTCACTCATGACGTCTTTTGGGAATTTGTAGTATTTTCTTGCCCTTCTTGCTTCATTATCATAATACTTCATTAATTCTTCGTATGACATCTTTTGATAGGTGGTTTAGAATGTAGAGAGGGAAAGAAAGGGTTACCATCCAATCTTATCCCTATTTCAAATAAACAAATAAATATTTCCTATGCTTCTGGATCGAAGCTTGGGTATTGTTTTATGATACCTAATTCGCTAAGATCGATGGCTCTGATACCAACCTGTCACACCCCCCATCTTAGGCCTAGGAGTGTGATCCATAGTTGGTACCACATTTGTAAATAAATCAGAGTTACGGGTTAATAGCGGAAGACTTTATAAAAACATGTGGATTTAAAGTTAAATATTTACATTACAAAAGACGAGACAAAAGTCTCGTTTAGATTTACTTGTTTATAAGTTTAACAAAAACATCATATTTTAACATTCAAACAAAATATCCGAGCCATCGCATTCTTGAGCTCTTCGTCCTTCAAGCTCTAATCTTGGTTACCTGTAAAATATTAGAAAATACGTCAGCAACGAATGCTGGTGAATATGCTGACGCAAAATATTTTCTTTACTTAATTACCCCTCGTGACTACGTAAGCCTCGGCCCATCTTGGCTTAGGAATAATCAAGTTAAACCAAATATCATTATAAATTTGAGTCTCTACACTAGGTCACCTCAGCAAAACACCGCAGCGTTTCGACGTACTTAGGTACCATAAATATACACAAGGTCATTCTCACTCGAGCATACTTTGGTTCGGCCCATCGTGGCTGGAGGTCGTGACCAGGCATGGTGCAATGTGCCCACCGCATTCCACATATGTAAGGATCCAGACAAACGTATACAAGAGCATGAGGGCTAGGCTCATACTCTTATTTACAATGTTTTTTAGAGACATGTAACCTCATGTAAAGTTTTACATGTAACACATTTGATTTGTTTGAAAACAAGTTTGTAAAAGTTGGGTGTATTCACCTTTGATTGGGATCGGTTTCCAACACCGTCCTTGAGTCTCTTTCTTGCTATCTTGCACCTATAGTACGAGTATAACTATTTGTTAGTCGGATATAAAATCCGACTTAAGACCTTTAGTCTTAGTTTTATAAACTTTACCTCGATGAACCTTTAGTTCAAAACTTTTTTTACTTTAAAACCTTTAGTTTAATAGTAATTTATAAACCTTTAGTTTATTTATAAATCCCTACGTTTCTTCTTCTTTAAGAAACGTATTTCTTTCTTTATTATTTAAGTATACTCATTATACTTTAAATAATATCTATAACAAATAACACTTATATATATCAAACTATCTATATAATTGTCTACCATGAAATCCTACGTGTCGCTCTCAGGTTGCCCCCCATTCTTTAGAGCCACCAAATTGCTTGATTTCTAAATGGAGGCTTCTTATGCATTTGACCCGAAATTGCGGGTATGGGTATTACCAAACCCATATAGTCTTTTAAATGGGTTATAACATCTCATTTATTTGTGAAACTCTTTCATAATCAAATAATAATTTTCGTGGGTCATGGGTCTAACCAAACACGGATAACTCTTAAACGGGTTATAGCATCTCATTTATATGTGAAATAAACTTTTAATCATCAAAGAATAATTTACACACTAGTTATGGGTCTTACCAAACCCTAATAGCTCTCAAATGGGTTGTAAGATCTTATTTATTGATAAATAGTTTCATCCGCAAACCCTAATTTAATTCATCTTCTTTACAATTTACATGTTCTTCGTTGCTGGTCTATCATGTCCATAACCGGTTAACTTCCGATACTACCCGCCATCGTCAACTACATCAACGTCCTCTTTTTCATTAGACAAATATTAGTGTTCATGTTTGTTCATTTAAAAATCAACATGTTCGTGTTCGTGTATTTTTGTTCGTTAAAAGTCTAAAAAACATACACATCTCAATTGAAAATACCCAACCGTAAAAAAATATAATAACAAACTAATATATATGTATTAAACTAAAACAAACTACGTTAAAAATAAAATAATTCATCATAAAATAGCAAAACAATTAAAAACAAAAACTTAAATTAACTGTCGTAACACGGGAGGATCAAACTAGTGTGTATGTGTGTGTGTGTGTGTATCTAGTGAAAAGATCCAATACGAAATCCTTAACGTACATTAACGTACGCGAATCCCGTTTTTCACGAATTGATCCATGAAATCACATCCCAACATCTGGGAATCGTCAATACATATCCAATTAATCATTGGTTAACCGAAAAACAGTTTTTGATCGTTAATCGATCAATTTTTTTACTTTTTTCACGAAGACCATTTTTTGAGCGATTTCTGAGCGTTCTAGGTTTTTGGCTGAGCGTTTAAGTTTTTGTGAGCGTTTTCTGAGCGTTTAGGTTTTTGCCTTTGAGCGTCTCGCGTACCTCTCATACGTTAAGCATTAGCGTACAATATCTCTACCCTATATATATAATTGCCTACCATAAAATCCTTGGTGTCGCTCTCAGGCAGTTCCCCCCATTTTCTAGAACCACTAGATTGCTTGATTTATAAATGGAGGTTCCTCATGCATTTGACCCGAATTCGCGGGTATGGGTCTCACCAAACCCGGATAGTATTTAAATTGGTTATAACATCTCATTTATTTGTAAAACTATTTCATAATTAAACAATAATTTTCGCGGGTCATGGGCCTCACCAAACCTGGATAACCCTTAAGCGGGTTATAACATCTCATTTATTTGTAAAATAACCTCTTAATCATCAAATAATTGATTTCACGGGTTATGGGTCTGAACAAAATCTAATAGCCCTCAAATGGGTTATAAGATCTCATTTATTAACAAACATCTTCATCATCAAATCCTAATTTAATTTATCTGCTTTGCATTTTCTCCGTTACTGATCTATCATCTCCATCGTCGGTTAACTTCCGATACTACCCACCATCGTCAACTACATCAACGCCCCTTTTTTCATTAGACAAATATTTGTGTTCATGTTTGTACATTTAAAAAAACCAAGATGCTCGTGTTCGTTTATGTTTGTTCGTTAAAAATATAAAAAACCTAAACATCTCAACTAATAAGACCCAAACGTTAAAAAATAAAATAGCAAACTAATATTAATATATATGTATTAAATTAAAACAAAACTACGTTAAAAAATAAAATAATCATCATAAAATAGCAAAACGATTAAAAACAAAACTTTAAATAAACTCCCGTAACACGGGAGGATCAAACTAGTACATATATATATTTCTTTTTCTTTCTACCTTTTCTTTGTTATATATATTTATTTTATTCTCGAGGTATTGCGTATAATTTTGACTTACGGTATTAAGCCTTTACAATATTTTATTGTTATTTTATTCGGGCATTATGCCTACCTTTGTTGGCTTATAAAACCCTGCACACTTGGGCAGCACTTTGACGCCGCTTGATCACTTATTCTTTCCACACTTGGCACGCTTCTCGAGGCATCAACACTTCTTGGTACGCACTTCGAGATGATTGTAGGGACGTCGGAACAACACCTTCTTCTTGTTTGGAATGTCGTCGAGGAATGGCACGTTTATCGAGGTATCGGAACACGTAAAACGAGGAATCAAGGCACGGATTTCGAGGTGGATCGAGGGCACGCTTTTCAAGGTCTAGAGAGAAGTTAGAGAGAAAGTAATGTTTGTGATTGGATGTGTGATGGGAATGAATCCCGTAGCTGCTGTTTATAGGGCTGATTTTGGATCCCATCGCGGTACGCGATGGGTCCCTTGTCTGGCCCGTCGCGTAGCGCGACGTAGGCCTGGTGAATCACATAGTAGACCTACCACGTGGCAGGCGTTGCGCCACGTGGCTACACGTGGCAGACGTGGTGACACGTGGGGGCAGACGATGCCACCGTGTGCCACGTGTCACAACGTGTCAGAGACCCCATCGCGGTACGCGATGGGTGTCCCTTCTGATCCATCGCGTAGCGCGATGGTTCAGGAAAACAGAATTTACTTTTTAGACCCTGGAGTTTGGAATTTGACGATTTTGGTCCCTAGACTTTGGAAATGTGACATTTTTGACTCAAAACTTCCGTGATGTTACAGGCAGTTCGTTTTGAAAGACCCATTCGCTATGAAGGTTCATTCATTATAATAGTTTATTAGTTATAAAAGTTCATTCGTTAAGAAATAATGAATGAGTCCATTCGTTATGAGAGAACACATTCGTTAAGAAATAATAAAGGAGTCCATTCGTTAACGAACTGGATGACGAACTAAAGTTTGAAAGAATGACAGAAAGGTCCCTGGACTTAGAATAATATAGATAAATTACAAAGAAACCCCCGAACTTTATTAATTGATGAAAGATACCTTGAAGGGTTAATGAGTTAGTAATAAAATATTATTAAAGAATTCTAATGGTTATTTTGTTAAGAACAGTTAATGAAAATAAATAAATTTTCTAGCTGACCTGGCAGCTTAACCCCGGCCAGGGGCTTTGCCTCTTGGACCCCGCTAGGGGCTGCCGCCCCTAGAACCCTGTTGCCAGGGGCGCTGCCCCCGGACCCCGTTCGTTGAGGGTTATAATTGAACTAGAAACGTGATATGGGTAGTGATAGTTAACTGATACGTGTAATTGTTATACAGTTACTCACGCACAGCTAAAGAAATGAATAACCATTAACGGTGAACGTAACAGAACTCATGTGAGTTTCTAGCCCCATTTCCTTGTTATGTTTTCGGGGCTGTGTGCATACTCAATGTTAACGTGAATACTCTTACCTTAAATGGTAAGTGTATGCTATAATGATTGATGTGATAGTATGTATGAATGTTATGAATGAATGCTTGTCGGTGCGTGACGATCTCCGGATATTGCACGCATTGTCAGGAAAGGTGAGTTAAGACAGATGTATGAATGATAAATTAATGATTATGAGTATGCATGAATTATATAATTAAATGTATGTGTAAAGATGTGTATGCATGGTTGAAAGGAAAGAAAGGACCAGGCCCTACTGATATCTGCGATAGAAGGGACCAGACCCTAATAATATATGAGATAGAGAAAAAAAGTACCAGACCCTGCTAATATATGAGATAGAAGGGACCAGACACTAATAATATCTGAGATAGAGAAGAAAGGTACCAGACCCTACTAACATCTGAGATAGTAAAAATAGTTATGTATGTATTATGAAAGTATGAAAGTGTGATGGTATGAAAGAAGGTATGAATGAATATACGAGAGTGTGAAAGAAATAAAGAAAGTATTTATGTATGTATGTATGAATGAAAGAAAAGTAACAAGCTAAGTATGTAATATGTATATTCGGATACGTGTGCATGTAAGTATGTGAATGTATTGTATGATTAACTAGAACTCACTCAGCATAGCTGACTTTTAGTATGCACGCAGGTAAATAGACTGAGGCAGCTGGCTTAAGGGGGACACATCACACATGGCAAGATTTGAAGACGCTGGCATCTGAATACTTGTCATGATGTTCTGATAATGTATTTTATGTTATGTTTAAAAAAGACAAGTTATGAATGTTGTAATGAATGGTTAACCTTTATTATATTATTCCACGAAAGTTTAAATTAACTCTGATATCTAGAACTGTGTTTATGAGTAAATCCAACGCCAAAGTAGGGCACCGGGACCGAGGCCTTACACTATAACCAGGATTCTACTTAATCAATTCCATAATAATTATCTTCCTAACATGTATCAAATAGGAAACTAGATAAAAATTCATAAATTGATTAATTTTATTTAATCATTAACATGCACGCCAAGTTAATATCCTAGCTGTCCCACACACTAAGTGTAACATCACGTAAATTTCAGGCCAAAAATGTCACATTTCCAAAGTCAAGGAACCAATTCTGCCAATTTCCAAACTCTAGAGACTAAAATGAAAAATCAGTTTTCTTGACCCATCGCGCTACGCGATAGGTCAAGAGAGACACCCATCGCGTATCGCGATGGGGTGTCTGACAGATTGTGACACGTCTGCCACGTGGCAGACGGTGGCAACGGTTTCCGCCACGTGTCGCCACGTGGACTCAGCGCCTGCCACGTATCACACGTGGCAGGTCTACTATCTGACACAGCAGGCCTATATCGCGATACGCGATAGGCCTGCCAAGTGACCCATCGCGTAGCGCGATGGGATCAAATTTCGGCTATAAATAGGAGGGCTACGGGCATTTCCCAAACTCACATCAAAACACAAATTTTGATCAAAGCGATGGTGTCTCGAGAAGCGTGCCAAGTGAAAGAGTGTTGATCAAAGCGAGCATTGAAAAGCAAGCGGCGTCGAAGTGCTACCCAAGTGACTAGGGTTTATTGAGCCGACAAAAGGTAGGCATGATGCCCAACCAAATAATAATAAAATATTATGAAGGCTTAATGCCCTAAGTCGGAAATTATACTCGATGATTAACACAGAAATATATAACAAAGAAAATAAAGAAAGAAAGATAAAATATATATATGAGTATATATATGTATATGATTATTCTTTGTTATAAAGTATATTATTTAAGTATAATGAGTATACTTAAATAATAAAGAAAAGAATATGTTTCTTATAGAATAAGAAACGTCGGGTTTTACGAATAAACTAAAGGTTTATAAATTACTATTAAAACTAAAGGTTTTAAAGTAAAAAAGAGAGATTATGAACTAAAGGTTCATCGAGATAAATAAGACTAAAGGTCTTAAGCCGGATCGTGTATCCGACTAACGAAAGTTATACTCGTACTATAGGTGCGAGATAGCAAGAGAAGAACACACGGACGGTGTTGGAAACCGATCCCTATCAAAAGGTGAATACGCCCCACTTTTACAAACTTGTTTTCAAACAATCAAAAGTGTTATGTGTAAAACTTTACATGAGGCTACGTGTCTCTAAAAACATTATAAATAAAAGTATAAGCCTAGACCTCAGGCTGTGGTATACGTTTGTCTGGATCCTTACATATGTGGTATGCGGTGGGCACATCGCACCACGCCTGGTCACGACCTCCAGCCACGATGGGCCGAACCAAAGTATGTTCGAGTGAGAATGACCCTGTGTATATTTATGGTACCTAAGTTATGTCGAGACTCTGCGGTGTCTTGCTGAGGTGACCTAGTGTAGAGACTCGAATTTATGATGATTGTTTAAACTTGATTATTCCTAAGCCAAGATGGGCCGAGGCTTGCGGGGTCTCGAGGGGTAATTAAGTATAGAAAATATTTTTAGCGTTAGCATATTCACCAGCATTCGTTGCTGACGTATTTTAATAACATTTTGCAGGTAACCAAGACTAGAGCTTAAAGGACGAAGAAGCTCAAGAATCCGATGGCTCGGATAATTTTGTGTAAATATTAAACATGGTGGTTTTGTAAAACTTATAAAACAAGTAAAACTAAACGAGACTTTCATCTCGTCTTTTGCATTGTAAATATTTATAAATATGATCCTTATGTTTTTATAAAGTCTTCTGCATTAACTCGCTACTCTGATTTATTTACAAATGTGGTACCAACTATGGTTCATACTCCTAGGCCTAGATTGGGGTGTGACAGGTTGGTATCAGAGTCATCGATCTTAGCGAATTGGGTATCATAAAACAATACCCAAGCTTTGATTCAAGCGTAGGAAATAATTACTTGTTTATTTGAATAGGGATAAGATTGGTTGGTAACCCTTTCTTTCCCTCTCTACATTTTAAACCACCTATCAAAGATGTCGTACGAAGAATTAATGAAGTATTATGATAATGAAGCAAGAAGAGCAAGGAAGTACTATAAGTTCCCAAAGGACATCATGAGCAAAGATTACTTCGAGTCATTTTTCAATTCCAATGAAGGACCTAGCCAACAACCCAACATTGAACCAAGTCATATCTATCATTTGGATAACACCCCACTCGAAGTATACCAACCGCCGAGGCATTCAAGTTATCATCCGACAAGTCTACCTATGTATCAACCATCGGAGGTACCGACGTATTATCCTTCCGAGATTCCGACTTATCAACCCATGAAGATTCCGCCATATTATCCATCCGGAGATTCAACACAGCTACCGCCAAATCCGCATCCATCATATGATTTCCTCTCAAATTTACTAATTAAGGAGGAACCAAAGTCTCCTTCTTCCGAATGGATGAAATGTCACTCCAACCAGCGAAGGTGGCATACCGGCACTGCAACAATGGATACTGCCAATTCCCACATCAACAAAGAAGGGCCATCTCATAAACCCAAGATGAGAGTGACTATGCCATACGAGAAGATCCACATGCGTGCAATGACCAAATAAGAACTGGAAGTGGAACCAGAGGAGGAATCGGAGGAGGAACCCGAGGAGGAAACTGATCCCGAAGAAGAGGAATTTCCCGACAACCCGAATGAAGAGATGACACCGGTGGAAGAACCATACTCTCTACAAACCCCAAATTATGGTTCTGTGGACCCCTACATGCAATTTTTGCAAGAGCTCAAGGGTAAAGCATCGTCAAGCTTTCCACCGTATACTGGCGAGATCCCGTCAGTTGAAGAACAAGCAAAAGAAATCCGAGAGCAGAATGAGGCTGCCGACACTTGCTTCAACTACCAATCCGATGTGACTGCTTCCCCGTATCCTGATACAAGGAATCACTTTGATGTAGTGATGATGGGATACCGTGATCCACCACCGCGTTACGGCTATCCCAATGACATTCCCCAGTCATAGTAGGAACACTTGGATCGAGCCTTACACGAGACCGATGATTTGAGGAAAAAGATTGCAGTTGATGGGAAAAAGAAGAAAAAGATGGGAGAAACGCTTCTCCGTAAATGCAATAAGTTAACCAAGGTTGTGAAGAAGTATATAAAGGACTAGGGAGATGGTGACAAGAAACGAAGTTTATGTGTAATATAGTTTGTATGTTTAATATGTAACATAGGGTGTGCTAAGGATAGGGACTTATATATCGTTTGAACGATATATAAAGATGTTGTAAAGATATATATCACTTTGTGATATATATATGTGAAATAAATAAAAAGTATGTTTAATAAAGAAAACATGTTAAAATTTTAGATCAAAAGATAAAAAGATCTAAAAGAGAATGTCTAGACAGAGCGATAATCGTGAGGTTTCCCGAAAGGAAGCCGAAAGACGTGAAGCGAAAGGGAAAGGTCCCGAGAAAGAACGAGAGGAACCGATTCCCGATAAGTACATGAATCAAATACAACAAATGATTAGAAAAGCTGTTAGAGAGGAATCTGAAAATAGATCTCGAACAAAACATTCTCATTCTGAAAATCCTTATCGAAAGTCTGTTTCGAAACCTCGATCTAGACCATCCCGTATGGACGAAAGCATGCACGAATCAAATGCCGATGGAGGCATAAGACAAGAATTTAAGAAACTCAAAATCGGTGGTTGCTCATTCAAAGACTTTAAGTGTTATGGACCGAAAGAGTTTCACGGTGACAAGGGAGCCATCAATACCGTAAGGTGGCTTGAAGAGATGGAGACAATAGTGATTACGAGAAAATGTACGAATGAAGAAAAGATTCAATACTCCGCCTTAATGTTCAAAGGCGAAGTACTAGAATGGTGGAACACGTTAATCATGAGTAGAGGAAGGGAGGTGATGTACAGTTTGACCTGGAATGAGTTCAAGGAGTTGTTGATGTCGAAATTCTGTCTGATGCACGAGACAGATCAAATTCAAACCAAGTTCTTAGCTCACAAGGTTTTCGGAACAAACCTTCGTGAGTATAACACGAAATTTCACGAGTTTTGTCGCTTAGTACCCCAGCTGGTGACCCCCGAATCCAGCAAAGTCACTGGTTACATTTGGGGATTGCCACGGGAGATTCGTGACATGGTAAGATCGCACTTACCACAAACCGCTGACTCCGCGATGGTGTTAGCAGGATACTTGATGGGCCGAATAATCCGCAATAAAGAGGAGGAAAAGAGGGTCGTACTAACTTAAGACCCGAAGAAGGAAGGAAATACCTGATTCAAGGGTAAAGGAGTCGATCAACGGCGATCTGGCTTTAACCCCGGCATCCCACAATGCAAAATTTGCAAGAAATACCATAGGGGTAGATGCCATATGACTCCACGACTTTGTGAATTGTGTCACAAGCCCGGCCACGCCACGGCCGATTGTTGGAAAAAGAAAATGACTTGCTACAACTGCAAGGAAATGGGACATCTCAGTTTTGAATGCCCTAAAAATAAGCCCGCGACTGGTGGTGCGGGTGGTAGCAGTCAAAAGAATGAGCCCAAGAAGGGCAATGCAAGAGTCTTCGTCCTTGATACGAAAAAAGCAGCCGACACACCGGAAACCATAACCGCTACGTTCCTTATTAACAACGCCTATGCTAGAGTCTTGTTTGATTCAGGAGCCAATTTAAGTTTTATAGATTATAAATTTTGTAGTCTATTAAACGAACCTTTAATCAAACTTAATAAAACTCTAAGCGTCGAAACCGCTAATGGCGACATTGTTAAAATCTCCGAAGCTTTAGAAAACGGAAAAATCTTGTTAGCCGGTTATGTTTTGCCTATTCAATTATTACCTATGACTCTTGCTGGTTTTGATGTTGTATTGGGTATGGATTGGTTATCTGACAACCATGCTCGTATCCTTTGCAACAGCAAGACCGTTGAACTCCAATCCCCTGATAAACGTACCATACGAATTGAAGGGGATAAAGACGCTGGCCAAGTTAGCCTAATCTCTATGATAAGGGCTAACAGATGTTTAAATCAAGGATGCTTAGCATTCATGGCCTACGTCACCGAGGAATCAAAACCCAAAGAACTCAAAGACGTTCCCGTTGTTTCTGAATATGCCGATGTCTATCCCGACGAATTTCCCGGAATTCCTCCCGATCGTGAAGTAGAATTTAGAATCGATCTTATTCCCGGTACTACTCCGATCGCCAAGGCTCCATATCGCCTCGCGCCAACCAAGATGAAAGAACTAAAGAAGCAATTAGACGAACTTCTCGAGAAAGGTTTCATAAGACCAAGTTCATCGCCATGGGGAGCGCCGATACTATTCGTTAAAAAGAAAGATGGATCCATGAGAATTTGCATTGATTACCGAGCTCTTAACAAAGTTACCCTCAAGAATCGTTATCCACTCCCGCGTATCGATGATCTGTTCGATCAACTTCAAGGTGCTAGCTAATTTTCAAAAATCGATCTTCGTTCCGGATATCACCAACTCAAGGTTCAATCCGAAGACATCCCGAAAACCGCCTTTCGAACGAGGTATGGCCATTATGAGTTCACCGTTATGCCATTTGGACTCACTAATGCGCCAGCCGCGTTTATGGATATGATGAACCGTATCTGTAAGCCTTTCTTAGACAAATTTGTGATCGTTTTCATCGAAGACATACTCATTTACTCTAAGTCTAAGGACGATCATGAAAATCATCTTCGAACCTTACTTGAGATTCTAAGAACCGAGAAATTGTACGCCAAGTTCTCGAAATGCGAATTCTGGTTGCACGAAGTGCAATTTCTTGGTCACGTCATTAACGTTAACGGAATTCAAGTGGATCCCGCTAATATTGAAGTTATTTCTAAGTGGGAGATCCCAAAATCGCCAACCGAGATTCGAAGTTTCTTGGGATTGGCTGGCTACTATAGAAGGTTCATTGAAAACTTCTCTCGAATCGTTGTTCCCTTAACTTCTTTAACTCGTAAAAATATTAAATATGAACGGGGAACAAAGCAACAAGAGGCGTTCGATATACTTAAACAAAAGCTTACCCAAGCTCCAATACTGGCTTTGCCAGAAGGGATTGAAGACTTCGTGGTCTTTTGCGATGCATCACATTCCGGCTTGGGATGTGTGTTGATGCAACGCAAGAAAGTTATAGCTTACGCCTCTCGTCAACTTAAGGTGCACGAAAAGAATTACACAACTCACGATCTAGAGTTAGGTGCCATAATCTTTGCATTTAAGATATGGAGGCACTATCTC
>NW_027500446.1:0-29846 GCF_021521415.1 Bidens hawaiensis
ATGTTAAGGACCAGACCCTTACAATATCTATGATGTTAGGGACCAGACCCTTATAATATCTGTGATGTCTAAGATAGAATAGCTTATGGTATACCCTAGGGTTTTATGAAAGAAAGTATGTAAGCACGTATGCATGTATATAAAGTATGTATGAAAGAATTATAGTAAGCAAGGTATGAATACGTATCTTTGGACCCTTATAATATCTGTGATGTTAGGGACCAGACCCTTACAATATCTATGATGTTAGGGACCAGACCCTTATAATATTTGTGATGTTAGGGACCAGACCCTTATAATATCTGTGATGTCTAAGATAGAATAGCTTATGGTATACCATAGGGTTTTATGAAAAAAAATATATAACCATGTATGCATGTATATAAAGTATGTATGAAAGAATTATAGTAAGCAAGGTATGAATACGTATCTTCGGACACGTACGAGTAAGGATATGAATTTAATGAATGTTAAATGATTATCTAGAACTCACTCAGCGTAGCTGACTTTTAGTATGCACGCAGGCAAATAGGTTGAAGCAATTGGCTTGAGGAGAGGCACATGGCATGAACTGAAGAAGCTGGCATTTGTGAAGAAGTTTCATGACTGTTTAAATTAATGTTTATGGAAAGACAATTTGTATATTAAGACAAGAACGAATGTTTTGTAATGTGATGTTTGAAGTTTTAAATTATTCCACGAAAGTTTTAATTAACTCTGAATTTAGAACTATGCTTATGAGTAAATCCAATGCCAAAGTAGGGTTTCCGGGAATGGGGCCTTACATAGACGAAGCCCATAAGTCTCGATACTCAATTCATCCAGGATCCACCAAGATGTATCAAGACCTGAAGAAAGACTATTGGTGGTCGGGTATGAAGAATGAAGTAGTAGATTATGTCAATAAGTGTTTAACTTGCTTGCAAGTCAAGGCAGAGTACCAGAAACCGTATGGAAAGATGCAGCCATTGGAGATACCTGAATGGAAATGGGAACACATCACCATGGATTTCATAACTAAGCTACGCGTACAACTAAGAATCATGATGCCATATGGGTGATTGGGGACCGTTTGATGAAGAGTGCTCACTTTCTGCCTATACGATAGGCTATCTCGTCAGAAGCGTTAGCAAATACGTTCGTTAAGGAAGTTGTGGCAAGGCATGGAGTGCCGTTTTCGATTGTGTCCGACAGAGATACTCGCTTTACTCCCTTATAATATCTGTGATGTTAGGGACCAGGTTGTTTAAAGGCTGTGACCCGCCAAAGCTGTCTGGTACGGGCGATGCCATCGCTACTCTCCAATGGATAACCGCAATGGACAAGGTTATCCGAATTAGCGAGTGCCGTCCCAACCAAGCTGTGGGCTTCGCTACCCAATCATTTGTTGATGAAGCTATGTTTTGGTGGGAAACCGTTGAACGGAGGAAGACTGTTGCGGAAATCAAGGCTATGAAGTGGGAAGACCTGAAGGAAATGGTCATGAAGAAGTTCTATGCAGACGCTGAAGTAGAAAGGGCAGAGATGAAGTTCCTGAATTTGAAGGCAGGAAAGATAACCCTCTGAGAGTACACTACCGAGTTTAACCGTATGTCAAGACTCGTGCCTGACATGGTGAACACTGAGGCCAAGAGGGTCAAGTGCTATTTGAGGGACTACCACCAAACGTCCGCACCTTTTTCCGGGCTAGTAAACCCACTACTTTTGTTTCTGCTGTCGAACTCACAGAAATGGTATATGATGACATGGCCGTGGACGATGTGGTAGTGGAAGAGAAGAAGGAGAAGAAGTGGGTTGCTCCTACTAAGCGACCGGGTACTCAGTTGTGGAATTCAAGGGAGAAGAAGTAGAAGGTGTGGGAGAAGAATCCGTGCAAGACTTATGGGAAGATACACGGTGGAGAATGTAAGTGGGGTGCAGGGGTGAACGCTTGCTACAAGTGTGGGAAGACAGGGCACTACTCTCGCGATTGTAACAGCGAGCCGATCTGTTACAATTATGGAATAACTGGCCATATGGCAAGAGAGTGCTCAGTAAGTGAAGCTGGGGGAAGTGGTAAGAAGGTGGCCGACCAGAATAGGTCAAAGACCAGAGCCTACATGTTGACACAAGAGCAAGCCTAGCATATTCCTGATGTTGTGACACGTACATTTCTAGTAAACGGTATTTCCGCTTCAGTATTGTTTGACTCAGGTGCGACTAGGAGTTTCGTAGCTACCTCATTTTGTAAGGCAGCTAAGATGATTTCTTGTCGTGTGCCTGAAACGTTTATGGTAGAAACCACTAGTGAGACCTCGGTTAGAATTATGAGAATGGTTAAGAATTGCAAGATAGAGTTAGAGGGACACGAATTCCCTGCTACCCTGTATGTGATGACCTTAGGAGGATTCTATGTGGTACTGGGGATGGATTGGCTATCTGAATTCGAAGCTCAGATAGTGTGCAAGAGTAGACTGATAAGACTGAGGACTTCGGATAGTGGTACAGTAACGATTTACGGTGATAGAGAAAGTTCAGGTCTTAACGTCATTTCGATGATAAAAGCTGAGGGTTTGTTAAGGCGAGGGTGTAGTGCCTACCTGGCGTATGTTGTCAAAGCTACGGCTGAGACAAAAGAGGTGAAAAACGTTCCTGTAGTGTGTGGCTACCTAGAAGTATTCCCTGAGGACCTTCCGGGGTTACCACCGGAACGAGAAGTAGAATTCCAGATAGAGTTAATACCAGGAGCACAGCCCGTCGCGAAAACACCTTATCATCTGGCGCCATCCGTGATGAAAGAGTTAATGTCCCAACTACAAGAACTCCTCGACAAAGGTTTCATAAGGCTGAGTGTTTCCCCGTTGGGCGCGCCGGTGTTGTTTGTTAAGAATAAGGATGGGAGTATGAGGATGTGTATCGACTACAGAGAATTGAATAAGCTTACGGTAAAGAATAGATTCCCGTTGCCGCGGATTGATGATTTGTTTGATCAGTTAAAAGGTGCAAGCTGGTTCTCGCGTATAGATCTCAGATCAGGTTATCATCAGTTGAGGGTAAAAGAGGCAGACATCCCTAAGGCAGGGTTTCGGACGCGGTACGGACCCTACGAGTTCGTCGTGATGTCTTTTGGCTTAACAATGCTCCCGCAGCATTTATGGATATGATGAATAGGGTCTGTCGGCCAATGTTAGACAAGTCGGTGATCGTTTTCATTGACGATATATTGATTTATTCGAAGAGCGAGTCTGACCACGCCAAGCATCTGAAAGAAGTGTTGGAAGTATTGAAAGTCGAGAAATTGTATGCTAAATTCTCAAAGTGTGTGTTCTGCCTGGTGGTGGAGAAGATTTAGTAGTTTGCACTGATGCTTCATACCTGGGGTTAGGTTGCGTGTTGATGCAACGAGAGAAGGTCATATCCTATGCGTCTAGACAGTTGAAGGTTCACGAATGTACGTACCCGACGCAAGACTTAGAGTTAGCAGCCGTGGTGCATGCTCTCAAGATTTGGAGGCACTACTTGTATAGTACTAAGTGTACAATCTATACAGATCATAAGAGCTTGAAGTACTTCTTTGAGCAGAAAGAGTTGAATATGAGGCAGAGAAGGTAGTTAGAACTGATAAAGGATTATGACTGTGAGATCAAGTATTATCCCGGGAAGTCAATTTTAATGGTCAAATATTTACGAACCAACGCTTGGTTTCAACTAATTAACAAACTTAATCAATAAATAAAGTGAGTTATTGGTTTTAATGGAAATTTATCAAAAAGTCAATTTCAATGGTCAAATTTAATTAATGAAAGATTTAATTTAACAATGAGAATTAAATTTGGATGATGAAAAATTTAGTTTAATATCAATAAAATTTACAGTATTTGAATTTTAATAATAAAGACCTATAAAATGGGAAGTAAGTGTGGAAAGTAACATGAAGAAAATCAAGATATAATAAAATAATTATAGTTTAAAGTTGAGGGTAAGGATTTAAATACACTTAGTAATTTATAGTTGAGAATATAGAAATAAATAAGGAAATATGATTTAAATAATATTTTAACAGATATGAGTTAGTATAAGATTTCTTGTTCGAGGTATTTTAGTTTTGTCGAGATTGGCGGTCGTTTGGTTAACGGAATACAGCAGCAAACTCCTTGTCGATTTTAGTAGTCAAGCAACAATCACGAGTAGCAGACGAACGACGTTGATTACGATTATTGATTCTTAGGAAAGACATTCTATGAGGACCAAAGACGAAACTTTATAAGATGATGGGTAAGTTGTGGGAATGAGTCAATGTGGAACAATAGAGAAGTTTAATAGATTTGTGCAAGTGATGACTCGAGGACGAGTCGGAATTTAAAATAATGTGTATAAGTTTAAAGCATTTAAGTAAATAATGTTTAATAAAATTTTCCAAGAATAAAATAACCAAGCATATCAAACGAGTTGACCTCCCATGAGATTTCCATGGCAATTTGAATGGCCCAACTAAATAAAGCAACATAAAGTTTGTGAATTGGCCTCCCATGAGCGTGCCATGGCATTTTGATGGCTCAATTCAAATAACATGCAATAAAAAATTGAGTTGTTCAGCCAATGAGCGTGTAAATGGCATTTAACTGACCCAACTAATTAACAGATTATCGAATAAATGGAGTTGTTCGGACCATGAGCGTTACATGGCATTTAACCGACCCAACTAAATATCGAATCAACTAATCAAATAAATTTAAAATAACTAAAAAAACAATTTGGAGGTATAACCGTTTAGTCGGTTATATTTACCACGCAATCGTTTAGCCGATTACGGGTACCACTTAAACTTACGGTTGTACGAAATTAGTCATACTCCTATGCTTCAAGGTGAAGTAGAAAAACAAAACACGGGAATTTGTAAGGAATTTCACACAATAAAAGATAATTTACAAAAGTAAAAGATTTAGAAAAATATTTTGAATGTAAGACATAGCTTCGGAATTTGTGTGTGCGTGCAATAAATAGATAAGATGCAATAAAATAATTAATCTAATTAAGCTGTAACAATTTAAATAGCATATAAGGTAATTCAGATAAGCACGTATAGGGTTCCTAACATAGGTCTAGGACCATTTCTAACGACCTTTCGTATAACCTTCGGCTCTGATACCAATCTGTCACACCCTAACCTAAGACGGACATGCCGGGGCGTGATCCGATTGTTCACAACTCGAAGATACAATCGTTGAATATAAGTGACAATATCCCATTAATTATTTTATTCAAAGTATACACACATTACTCAAATACAGCAAACAATTTAAAATACACGAATATATAAGCTCAAATAAAGATTAACTTGATTATATCCTAAGGTCTTGTCTACATGTCCAAACTTCAATCTTCAATACAAGAAACCTGCAAAAGCGTAAAAAATGAAGTTTTGTCAACATAAAAGTGAGTGAGAATATCACCAGTTTTGACACAACAATATAAATAAGCATAACGTGATAAGTGCGGTAAATATAATCAAACCAAAAACAAGTATGTAGACCGTTGCCAAGCGAATCGGGCGTTGGTCAATAGCAGGAGCACCCACTATACGAATGAGTGAACAATAATCCCAATATACGAATGAATGAATAGTAATACAGGTAAGCTATTAGCACGTATGTTTGATTAAGTCACTCACAATTACACGTATGCATTTGTTTGTATATATATATATATATATATATATATATATATATTGTATGAATAGATTAATGACACGCGGATATAAATACGAATAAACGAGTTAACGAATAAGCGAGTCGTCCACTACACGTCAAATGATATGAACAATTCAGAAGCAGAGACTTTAGGATATGATAATATAAATAAAAACGAATTCGTCGCTGCTGGAATCAATCCAAACGGACATTTAGAACTCATGTTATGTTTGTTTTAAGATTTAAGCGAGCTGGTACTGACCAGAATCTGAATAGCGATTCGGAAGTGGGGTTTGGACAGTAGCCTTAAAATTATGTTACGAGCATAAAAGTCTTCAGGACCGAACGTTGAATTTGACCAGAAGTATAAGAAAAGGTTAAGTCAAACTTGTTGACTGATTTGCCCTTTAACGAGTTTTATGCAAATTCACCAGTCAACACCCTTCAACCACCGAAATTGATTGAAGGTTATTGAATAGGGAATATATATGAACGATTCCTATGTTTACAACATACCCGAAAAGTGAAAGAATCAACAGTTACGAAGAGTCAAAGATCCTAAAGCAAGCAAAGTTAACCGTGTATGCGCGTATCTTCAACAATAATGCAAAAACCAAAGAGTTTGATGAAGTTTGTAGGTAGGTGACGGCTGGAGACTCTCTCTAGGGTTAGGATCAAGTTTGTGGCAGAGATTATGAGGCTTGTTTATAAAGGAATAGTAAAAAGGAACCATATTTGAAAGATTTCCTCGTTTAGGTAACCGAATAAGAGTTTAATGACCAAATCGATGAAATAAACCAAAATATTCCGTGCATGATCAGTAATCTAAGAGTATGGACTTGTATTTAGTTAATATCCTCTTCTTGGACATTAATTCACTCGATTTATGCCTAAAATAAGTGATCGGTTGCTAAAAACAAATTAGGAAACAAAATAAGCTATTTAATGAGAAAATCTGGTACAATAACTAACAAAATTTGGCTTGGACACCAAGAAAACGAAATTGGACTTTCTATAACATTTCTTGGAGTTTAAGTTTCGTTAATTTAATCAAAAATAGGAAAGAATTGGCAAAATTAGTCCCTGTAATTCCCGAAAATGCGATTTTTAGCCGTTTTAAGCGATTTTAAAGGTTTCTAAGGATTATTTGGCATGATTGTAAGTTATGGAATTATAAAATAAGTTAAACCAAGTTAAATACAGGTTTTAATCAGTCAAAAGATCCGAATTACATTCTCAAATCGGTGTAAACAAATACGAAAAATCTGAGATGTTAAAGTCTCCTCTACTTTAGGGAATTTCGTCCTGAAATTAAAGAAAACTACAACACTGTCATTTCGAAAATAATTAAACTTTTAAGGAAAATATCATAACATAGAACTTCCAATAATCAAAGCAACGCTTCAAATGATAACCCAATAAGGCAATTTATATATCGGATGTACCCGCGGCGTATCCACCATGTCCTTATCATCTCATCATTTGTACCATTACCCAAGCTATCTTAGGTTCTAAATCATGACACACAATTGTACGTATTATGATTCCCATGCGAGGACTTGAATAATTATGTTCTGGACCATAATTAGTCTTATCGTCGGATGGTCCGCATAACTCGTTTCATCAAGTGGGTTATAAAACATTTAAAACCATCGTTTTGAAAGAAGCAAACGTTTTGATAACTTTTAAATTCAAGAGATATTTAATAAACGTTCGAGTTTGATTAATAGAATAATGTAAGTTCTAAAATATCTTTTGCTTATGAAAGAAAAGTTTTTGGAGATAGAAAGGAAACAAATTTCGTGAAATAGATGTTATTTATAAATCGTGATAATCGAGACTAATGAATTGAGGTATAGGTACAAGATTCTAATAAGTATACCTTGATGAAAGGAATTTTATTCAGGAGATGAAATACGCAAAAGTTTAAAACGAAATTCTTAAGATCGAGAGTAACATGTGTAATCTTTAAAGATCGTATTCATTAGAAACGAAATTCTTAAGATCGAGAGTATAAGTTTAAATGAGGATTTTGGTGAGTCGAGTTTAGTTAGTTTGAGAACTTATGAGATTAAAAGAGAATTTAACATAAAGTTTATATCCTTTCAAATTGTGAAATTGAGATGAGATTAATTTGATTAAGATATTCTAAAATATTATAATAGTTAGTAATTATAATTTAAATATTAATGAAAATGCGAAAATATACGTATTTGAATAAATTGTTAATAAATTAAATTGAAAAGCGGATATTCCCGAATCACCGAGATAATCCTATTCCAATTAAACCTTTAAAATTAGATAAACTATAAAGTAGGCAATTAAAGATATTAAATTAGATTAAATTGGGAATTCGTGGATTTTTTTTCACAAAATCGTTTTAAATATTATGAAATATGTAAATTGAATTATTGATAACGGAAATTCAAGTAAATAACACATTTTAAATTAATTATGATACCAAAAATAAGCTGTGAAGCATATAATAAAATAAGATAAATGCGAGGATAGAAATGTATGAACCACCATGACTATTCTAACAACTACGAATTTATCATTTTTAAAAGCTCAAAATTTTGAAGATGTATCAAAAATCAAAGTAGGGAGTTGAAATATTTACGAACCAACGCTTGGTTTCAACTAATTAACAAACTTAATCAATAAATAAAGTGAATGACGGGTTTTAATGGAGATTTATCCAAAAGTCAATTTTAATGGTCAAATTTAATTAATGGAAGATTTAATTTAATAATGAAAATAAAATTTGGATGATGAAAAATTTAGTTTAATATCATTAAAATTTACAGCATTTGAATTTTAATAATAAAGACTTATAAAATGAGAAGTAAGTGTGGAAAGTAACGTGAAGAAAAACAAGATATAATAAAATAATTATAGTTTAAAGTTGAGGGTAAGGATTTAAATACACTTAGTAATTTATAGTTGAGAATATAGAAATAAATAAGGAAATATGATTTAAATAATATTTTAACGGATATGAGTTAGTATAAGATTTCTTGTTCGAGGTATTTTAGTTTTGTCGAGATTGGCGGTCGTTTGGTTAACGGAATACAGCAGCAAACTCCTTGTCGATTCAAGTAGTCGAGCAACAATAACGAGTAGCAGGCGAACGACGTTGATTACGATTATTGATTCTTAGAAAAGACATTCTATAAGGACTAAAGATGAAACTTTATAAGATGATGGGTAAGTTGTGGGAATGAGTCAATGTGGAACAATAGAGAAGTGCAATAGATTTGTGCAAGTGATGACTCGAGGACGAGTCGGAATTTAAAATAATATGTATAAGTTTGAAGCATTTAAGTAAATAATGTTTTATAAAATTTTCCAAGAATAAAATAACCAAGCATATCAAACGAGTTGACCTCCCATGAGCTTTCCATGGCAATTTAAATGGCCCAACTAAATAAAGCAACATAAAGTTTGTGAATTGGCCTCCCATGAGCGTTCCATGGCATTTTGATGGCCCAATTCAAATAACATGTAATAAAAAATTGAGCTGTTCGGCCCATGAGCGTGTACATGGCATTTAACTGACCCAACTAATTAACAGATTATCGAATCAATGGAGTTGTTCGGACCATGAGCGTTACATGGCATTTAACCGAGCCAGCTAAATATCGAATCAACGAATCAAATAAATTTAAAATAACTAAAAACACAATTTGGAGGTATAGCCGTTTAGCCGGTTATAGTTATCACGCAATCGTTTAGCCAATTACGGGTACCACTTAAACTTACGGTTGTACGACATTAGTCAAACCCCTATGCTTCAAGGTGAAGCAGAAAAACAAAACACGGGAATTTTAAGGAATTTCCCACAATAAAAGATAATCTACAAAAATAAAAGATTTAGAAAAATATTTTGAATGTGAGGCATAGCCTCGAAATTTGTGTGTGCGTGCAATAAATAGATAAGATAAAATACAATAAAATAAT
Source organism: Bidens hawaiensis (assembly GCF_021521415.1). Taxonomy (NCBI): domain Eukaryota; kingdom Viridiplantae; phylum Streptophyta; class Magnoliopsida; order Asterales; family Asteraceae; genus Bidens; species Bidens hawaiensis. The sequence continues at coordinate 9,630 of NW_027500446.1, forward strand.
TAATCTAATTAAGTTGTAACAATTTAAATAGCACATAAAGTAATTCATATAAGCACGTATAGGGTTCCTAACATATGTCTAGGACCATTTCTAACGACCTATCGTATAACTTTCGTCTCTGATACCAATCTGTCACACCCTAACCTAAGGCGGACATGCCGGGTCGTAATCCGATTGTTCACAGCTCGAAGATACTATCGTTGAATATAAGTGACAATATCCAATTAATTATTTTATTCAAAGTATACACACATTACTCAAATACAGCAAACAATTTAAAATACACGAATATATAAGCTCAAATAAAGATTAACTTGATTATATCCTAAGGTCTTGTCTACATGTCCAAACTTCAATCTTCAATACAAGCAACCTGCATAAGCGTAGAAAATGAAGTTTTGTCAACATAAAATTGAGTGAGAATATCACCAGTTTTGACACAACAATATAAATAAGCATAACGTGATAAGTGCGGTAAATATAATCAAACCATAAACAAGTATGTAGACCGTTGCCAAGCGAATCGGGCGTTGGTCAATAGCAGGAGCACCCACTATACGAATGAATGAATAGTAATACAGGTAAGCAAGTAGCACGTATGTTTGATTAAGTCACTCACAATTACACGTATGCATTTGTTTGAATATATATATATATATATATATAGTATGAAATACGGATAGGTATCCATATGTCCCCAAAAATATATGAAAAGTTATAAAATAGGGGAATTATAAACTCACATTAGATTAATGACAAGCGAATATAAATACGAATAAGCGAGTCGTCCAGTACACGTCAAACGATACGAACAATTCAGAATCTGAGACTTTAAGATATGATAATATAAATAAAAACAAACTCGTTGCCGCTGGAATCAATCCAAACGGACATTTAGAACTCAAGTTATGTTTGTTTTAAGATTTAAGCGAGCTGGTACTGACAAGAATTTGAATAGCGATTCGGAAGTCGGGTTTTGGTCAGTAGCCTTAAAATTACGTTATGAGAATAAAAGTCTTCAGGAACGAACATTGAATCCGACCAGAAGTATGAGAAAACGTTAAATCAAACTTGTTGACTGATTTGCCCTTTAACGAGTTTTATGCAAATTGACCAGCCAACACCCTTCAACCACCGAAATTGATTGAAGGTTATTGACTAGGAAATATATATGAATGATTCCTATATTTACAACTTACCCGAAAAGTGAAAGAATCAACAGTTACAAAGAGTCAAAGATCCTAAAGCAAGCAAAGTCAACCGTGTATGCGCGTATCTTCAACAATAATGCAAACACCAAAGAGTTTGATGAAGTTTGAAGGTAGGTGATGGATGGAGACTCTCTCTAGGATTAGGATCAAGTTTGTGGTAGAGATTATGAGGCTTGTTTATATATGAATAGTAAAAACGACCCATATTTGAAAGATTTCCTCGTTTAGGTAACCGAATAAGAGTTTAATGCCCAAATCGATGAAATAAACCAAAAGATTCCGTGCTTGATCAGTAATCTAAGAGTATGGACTTGTATTTAGTTAATATCCTTTTCTTGGACCTTAATTCACTCTATTTATGCCTAAAATAAGCGATTTGGTTGCCAAAAACAAATTAGGAAACAAAATAAGATATTTAATGTGAAAATCTGGTATAATAACTAACAAAATTTGGCTTGGACACCAAGGAAACGAAATTGGACCTGCTATAACATTTCTTGGAGTTTAAGTATCGTTAATTTAATCAAAAATAGGAAAGAATTGGCAAAATTAGTCCCTGTAGTTCCCGAAAATACGATTTTTAGCCGTGTTAAGCGATTTTAAAGGTTTTTAAGGATTATTTGGCATGATTGAAAGTTATGGAATTATAAAAAAAGTTAAACCAAGTTAAATACAGGTTTTAATCAGTTCAAAAGATTCGAATTACATTCTCGAATCGGTGTAAACAAATACGAAAAATCTGAGATGTTACACTATGATCAGCAGAACCAAAAACCACTGTGATCAAAAGACCAAACAGTAGAAGGAGTTACCACAAAACATTAGATTTACTTATCACCAATTTACATATAAATCCACCAGTTCATTAATTATAAACACCTAAATTCCCCATCAAGCTATAAATTTGATCCAACCCGATTTACTGATTGTTGTAATATATAACAATAAAGATTCATACCTTTGTAACAGTCGGAGACGGTGGCACCAAAACCGGCCTCACATGACTTGCAGAGAGCGATGGAGGCACAAATTCAGCCGCCATGGGGTTCAATTGACTCAACCTAATTTCGGCCTAATCAAAACCCTCAAACGTCAATTAAACAAAAGAATTGAAAACTTCAATAAAAATAACTAAAGACGTGAATCTAGAAAGAGAAAACAAAGAAATTGATGTTTACCGTATGAATTAGAAAAACCAAGCTTCAATTCCAAAGACCGGATCCAAAATAGAGGGAATGAATGGTCTTGTAGCTTTAATCAGATATGGGAAAAGGCAGCCTAGGGTTGATATTTGGGAGCTAATAGCGGCGTTGCTTTTGAGAGGGGTGGGTCTGCTGCATCTAGGGTTTGTTATTTGGGAGAGGTGACGAAAACAATTGGTATGAATAAAATACGGATCCGGAATAAACTATTTGGATGGGTTGACCCGAATCCGAAATAAATACAATTTAAATAGATATGGGTTAGAAAAAGGGAGAAGTCATGAGAGTATGACAAGTGACAAAAGATGGTACTCATGTATCATTTATTAGAGTAGTAAGATTTTATTTAATAAAAAGAGAAATGCCGTACTAGAGCTTGTATCGATTATCAAACGTGGGTATTGCGGATATTTTGAATTTAAAAATTAAAAAAAAAACAAAACAAAATTAGAAATTTCGTAGAAAATGTTGTACTTGATTCCTCTCAAACAAATATTTAATCTCGGTGGCGCCAAAAAAGTATTCTCAAACTCAAGTTACAACATAACATAACATAGGAGCAAATTAATCTTGTTAGCAGCTGGAGGCAGGCGGATCCTTCAAAATCTTGTTTTCATCCTCTTCCCACAAACCAACACCAAAAGAAATCCTCTCTTTGGATCTCACCTGTCTCATCGTGTTCATCAATCGTGATGATCGATACAAATACAATGCCTCTATCTTATCTGCTATATATACTTCCTACTTCTCGCATTGCCACCCCTCCCCCCTCCACACTTCATTGTTCTTCTCCTACTACACTCATACTCGATCAAGGGTGGTTTCGTTTTTTCATGATATAAGGGCTCGTCCGAAAATGGAGGAGGATAAGGCAGTTGCTCTTGAGGCAATTAACAAAGAAGCTGTTGATTTGGTACCTCCTTATAATTATTACTTGAGTTTAGCAACTTACAGTTCTAGTATCATACTTTAAGTTGCATTACTTTGCTTTTACGTAGTTTATGTTTGATATGTTCAAAAGTTTCTTAGAGTATCTTGATCAAATGATCTGAGAAGCTTCTAGAGGGATAGTAACAAAGCAAGTACTAACTAAGACCATGCGCAGTCACGCCTAGGGGCGTTATGCCACACATGGGACATTTTGCAAAATGTGATGTATTAGTAAAAAACTGTTGCAATCATTACTCAATTATTAAAGCTAAACCAGATCATTAATTGGTAAACCCTAAAAATAACTCCGTTTTGCAGGAAAATATACCAATGGAAGAAGTTTTCGACAAGTTAAAATGCACAAAAGAAGGGCTCAACTCAGATGAGGTTGAAAAGCGTTTGAATATGTTTGGCTACAATAAGTTGGAAGAGAAAAGGGTTTGATTGAAAAAAAGGCTTACATGTGAATGATTTTTCATTTTTTAAGCATATAAATAATCATTAAATTTTGCAGGAAAACAAATTTCTGAAATTTTTGGGGTTTATGTGGAACCCTCTATCTTGGGTCATGGAAGCAGCAGCAATCATGGCTATTACTATGGCAAGGGGAGGGGTTAGTCAATTTGTGTATCTTATTTTTATTTTTTTTTTAAGTATCAACATTTATTATATGATTGTATACAAAACTATATTGTTTTCAAATTCTTGCATTTGCAATGATTGTTTCCAGAAAGAGAAACAACCTGCTGACTATCATGATTTTGGTGGGATATTGATACTTCTGCTTATCAATTCAACCATAAGTTTTGTAGAAGAAAATAATGCTGGAAATGCAGCTGCAGCCCTCATGGCTCGTTTGGCTCCAAAAGCTAAGGTACGCACGCCTTGAATAATTTGTACGAAAAAAAAAAGAAAATTAACACCACCTAAACATGATTAGTTACTGCATTTTTATAATATGGGTAACGGGTCATCACAGTTGAATCGGGTCTAGTTAAGTTCGTTTGATTTTATACCACCTTTTGTTTTAATCTTTTCTAAGAAAAGAGTCACAAATACTTAAGTGTTAATAATTATAATTAAGAAACACTGTAATTCTGTAAAGTTATATCGTAGGAGTGTGCATGGGTTGTTTTGGGCTCAAACTAAACCAAAAACCCCTTTTTTTTTGGGTTTTTGTAAACAGTTCGGTTTCGAGTTTTTCTGTTTTCGCACAATGGGTTCAGTTCAGCTTCGATTTTACCAGCTAAAAAAATGGCCAAAATTAAGAATTTGGGCCAGGTTTTATATATTTTTTTATTTTTCATATTAATTAATGATTAATTGATTAATGCACAATTGGATCTAAAACTTTTAGTTTACAACATTTATTAATTTCTTATAAATTACTTAAAACCGGTTTTTTCAGTTTTTGGTTAATATCAAAACCAATACCAAAACGAAAAGTCGGTTTCTGAAAAAAACAAAACAAAAATGTCATTTTTTATTAGGTTCGATTGCATCGGATATTTCAGTTTCGTGCACACCCCTAGTTATTCTTATCCCAGCACCCTCATTCAAAAGCAAGTGTACATTGATTTACATGTCTAGTAACACTAATATGTCAATTAAATAGCTTCTTTTTAATATAAAACATTTAATCCCGTTAGGTTTAACGCAACGGGAAATGGAACGAAGAGGATGCATCAGTACTTGTACCTGGTGACATTATCAGCATCAAGCTCGGTGACATCATTCCCGCTGATGCACGATTGCTTCAAGGAGACCCTTTAAAGATTGATCAAGTAACAACTTAAACTTAGTTATTATTAACTTTTCAAACAACAATCATATAGTTGACTTAGTCGTGTTTAACGGGTCATGAATAGTAATGTTATGACTCCACGTTTTATGAATGTTATTTTTAAACAACTTATCCAGAAAGAGCTAGCGACGCAGCTTGTTGCCCGTTTGCCATCTTTATCGATGTAAACACTACTTTTTAATGAAATGCATATTTAGTTGACTTTTTAAACTGTCTGCAGTCAGCTCTCACTGGTGAATCACAGCCAGTGTCCAAGAATCCAGGTGATGGTGTGTACTCGGGGTCCACATGCAAGCAAGGTGAAATCGAGGCGGTTGTTATTGCCACGGGGGCCCACACATTTTTTGGCAAAGCGGCTCATCTTGTTAACAGCACGACACACGTGGGTCACTTTCAGAAAGTTTTGACTGCAATTGGTAACTTCTGCATATGCTCAATTGCGATCGGGATGGCCATTGAGTTAGTCGTGATATTCGCTTTTCAACATCGGGATTACCGTGAAGGAATTGATAATCTTCTGGTTATTCTCATTGGTGGTATCCCAATTGCAATGCCAACTGTTTTATCTGTTACAATGGCCATTGGATCCCACAGATTATCTCAACAAGGAGCTATTACAAAGAAGATGACTGCTATTGAAGAAATGGCGGGAATGGACGTTTTGTGTAGTGATAAAACTGGAACTCTAACTCTTAACAAACTTACTGTTGACAAAAATTTGATTGAGGTAAATTTATTTTTTATTTTCTACATTTGTTTCGTTTTGTCATGCAATCATGCTCTTAGTATGATTTCATTTCACTTTACTAAGAACAAATTGTAACTTGGTGAACAGTTGTACCCTCCCAAAAAACCCTTTTCTTTTTCAAAGTTTCAATTTTACCCTTATAGTACTGTTAGTAATAACATCTCTGACCCATTTAATTTTGTTACTAATATGTTTTTTCTCTAATAACTTGTGTTCGCTAACTTTAAAAAAAAATCTAGATTCACACTTATGTTTGTCTTTTTCAACATTCCGATATAAACTTTATTGAAACGGAGTTTTATTCAGAATAAAGTGTTTTTGGTATTGTAACCAGGGGTTTGGTACTCGTGTTTATGCTTTTCGGTTTTGATACAAGTCGTTTTCGGTATCCTTCGGTATTCTTGCAGTACGTGCACCGAACTGTTAAACTGCCATAATCGATACAGTATATGGTTAGTGTTTGTACTAATATTTGGTTTTGTGTTACTGTATGGTACCTGATCTCGGAGTTATATTAAAACTAAATTTTTTTTCTTTTGTGTCGCCGGAATATACTTACGCTATTCGCCTACCTGATGACTATGAAAACTATATATTTGTTTATAGTTTGTATTTAACATTTATGTTTACTAAATAATTTTTGTAATAATTTTTGTTGAGTTGTTAATATTATTTTATATAAGTACTATTACTATTTCATGATTAAAAAGCGATTATGCAGGTTTTTGCAAGTGGTGTTGATAAAGACACAGTTGTGTTAATGGCTGCTAGAGCATCAAGATTAGAAAATCAAGATGCCATTGACACTGCTATAGTATCAATGCTGGCTGATCCTAAAGAGGTATTCTTATTATTCCGCTACACAAGATAAGTTAATCAAATCACGATTAAACAATACTATATAAAATTATTATTATGAATTTCGCAAGGCGCGATCTGGAATTACAGAAGTACACTTCCTTCCATTTAATCCAACTGATAAGAGGACCGCTTTGACTTACATTGATGGAGCTGGAAAGATGCATAGAGTTAGCAAAGGTGCACCAGAGCAGGTTGTATTTCAAACTCATTTGAAAGGGTCTTTATTACGAATTTATAACATTTATAAAGTAGTGTTTACATTAAGACAGAAGACAGAAGATAAGCGGGCAACAAGTCAAATGTCATGTTGACTTTATAATTTCTTGTAAATTGTTAGATTTTGAATCTGGCAAGGAACAAATCTGAGATTGAAAATCGGGTGCATTCGGTCATTGACAAATTTGCTGAACGTAGGCTTCGATCTCTTGGTGTAGCTCGTCAGGTATAAATTGTTTAGAGATATTAATACTGTATTATTTCTTTTTTATTATTTTAAATTTGTTTAATACAGGAAGTACCTGCTAATAGTAAAGATAGTCCTGGTGGGCCATGGGAATTTGTGGGCCTACTTCCTTTATTTGATCCACCTCGTCATGATAGTGCCGAGACAATTAGAAGAGCTTTAGACCTTGGAGTTAGTGTTAAGATGATCACAGGTTTGTTGTTCTTACCTATATTTTATCTTTTATATCATGTGTACATAGGTGCGTAGATGCCTTGCACATTATTGCGCACAACTCTGTTTAGACGGAACTTACATCAAAACGTAGACAACAATAAGCACGCTGCAACGACATATTCAGAATTTTATAAACATCCTATTTTAAAAGTTATAAAACAAAAAATCGGAAAAGAAGAAAGCTTATAAATAGAAGACTTCTCAACCTATGATTTGCCAAAAAATACATTTGAAAAGGTCCAAGGTCTAAATGGCAGGTTTAATTAAAGTGGAGGGGTATGCTTTGTAATTTTTAGAGGGGCTAAAATTAAACATTGACAACTTGCATTATGTGCTTGTAACTTATGCGTAAATAGTTGTAGGATTAATTAAGTGGAGGGGTATGCTTTGTAATTCTTAGAGGGTCATAAATGAAACTTTAAAAACCTTGCATTATATGTTTGTAACTTATACATACATAGTTGTTCAAAGTGAATAGTCATTTGTGTGTCTAGCACTGACATAGTCTTTTAAGGTTGCGCGGAATATTTTCAGGTGATCAGCTGGCAATTGCAAAGGAAATGGGGAGACGGTTAGGAATGGGTGTTAACATGTATCCTTCATCATCATTACTTGGTGATAATAAGGATCAACTCGTTGCAGCTTTACCCGTTGATGAACTTATTGAAAAAGCCGATGGTTTTGCTGGTGTTTTTCCAGGTAGCCATTTATGGTTATAATGTTAGAATAAATATATTTATATATTTATTTATGGCCCTTATGATTATTTATATTATTATAATTGATCAAATAATATCATAAGCCTTATTAGATAATAGGTAAAAGCTTGATGGACGCTTTTACCCTTAAGACTAATTAAAAGGTTTCCCCTTGGGTGTATATATATAGAGAGATAATTAGAGAGTCTAAGGTTGGTTAATTGGCTAATCATAACACCTCAGAGTCACCCCACAACTCTCTCTCTCAAATCGTGTTCATCAAGAACACATAACTCCATCCTAACCGATACACCCTAAAGGGGAACCGAATCAGATTAAGAAGATGTCGATCTCCAACATCACTGGATTATCAGGTATTACATCCTTACTCGTTTCCATTATATCATCAAATAGAAGAAACTGTTCAACATGTGGTATCAAAGCATGATGTTGATTAATCAGTTTCTTCGATGTCCATAAAACTGGAATTAAAATCGGAAACGAATTTTTGTTTAAAACCCTTATGTTTACGGTTTTGATCATCATCATAAAATTGATTGGATTTGATGTTCGTATTACTTCCAACGAATTGTCAGGTCTGATTAAAACCTGTTTATTATCAAAACCTGATTATTTTCGAAATCTGTTTTACAAAACGTTAAGATTTCGATTCCAGTGTTATTAATCTGATAAAATAATCGAATTATCAGTTTCATTATTTTTTGAAACTGTTCTTATTTTCGAAGATGTTCTTGATGAACATCATAATTTTCGAAAAACTAACACTAATTTGGATTAACTTAGGAAACTGAAATCTGTTAAAGAGATAATGTTATCTCTAAATTTAATTTCAAAATCTTTTAAATAAAATAAAAGATATTATTTTGAAATCTTATTAAATTTTGAGATAATCTAAAATTTTAACAGAATCTCCCAAATCCCTTAAAATTAGGAAATAGGTTATCAGGTTGATTAAAATTAATTTTTCGAATTCTGCTAATGTTGCGAATCAAGGCATCCATTCGCAACAAATGGACTCCAATCGCAACAAACAAGATGTTGCGAAATCGCATGATGTTGCGAGTACTCTTAATCGCAACAACTATGTTGCGAGTGCTTTAAATCTTGCGAGTAACATGTTGCGATTATCCACTAATTATGTTGCGAATCAGAACCTGGCATCACAAAATGTTGCGAAAGGGACACATGTTGTGAAAGGTCACTAATGTTGCGAGTGCTTAAGATGTTGCGAGTATTACCTATGGATGTTGCGATCAGCCTTGAGATGTTGCGAGTATTACCTTATGTTGCGAGTACTCTTAATCGCAACAATTATGTTGCGAGTACTTCAAATCGCAACAATGCTGATTACATCGCAACAACATCATTCGCAACATCTCTTATAAAGCATCAATCGCAACATTACTTATGACCTCACTATCCGCAACATCTAAAATCCCCTAACCAAATTCGCAACATTATTTCGAAGTAATCGCAACTTCTCTTATATCTTAGATGTTGCGAGATGATCAGAAACCCTTATGATAACCTAACTGATTAAGGGGCCCTGTTTGTTTTTTTTTAAGGGGTAGCAAAATTTTGCACCCGAACCCAAGCAGGGGGCGCTGCCCCCCGCACCCCCCGTTAAATTACTTAACTTAAATAACACTTCTAGTTCACTTCTGCCCAACGGTGATGTGTAACCTAATATTGTTATTTAAGTCTAATTAAGTATGTCACTTAAAAGTGTATGTCCTAACATTATCAGACATTCGCGTGATTTTAGTTTTGCCTTAAATACACAAAAGTTTTCACTTCTGCCCAACGGTGATGTGTTATACTTAGTGCATTGCGAACCTACTTAGTGCCTAAAATCTTAATTGTCTCACTTCTGCCCAACGGTGATGTGTTACAATTAATTTTGCACAAAACTTTAATTTTCATAATTGCTTGAATATATTCACTTCTGCCCAACGGTGATGTGTTTTTATTTAAGTAGAACTTAATTTAAGTCTGTTATTTTGGTGTTTTATAATAGACTATATCACAGCTTCCTTATATAATGGTCCTTACTTGTTTGCCTGCTTTAGATTAAGTGCCCTTAGATCACTCTAAATTCTTCCTTAAGTTTCCAACTAGATGCCTTATTTAGATTAGTATCTTATTTTCTCATCTTATTTCCATCAGCTCCCAACTGTGGGATTGAAACCTTGACTGGCGCTAACTTTACTGCTTGGAAAGACTCCCTTACGCTGACACTTGGTATGCTGGACTATGATCACGCGCTCAGACATGAAGCTCCTCCTGCTCTTACTGATAAGAGCACAGCTGAACAAAAACTTGCTCATGAAAGGTGGGAGAAGTGTAACAGGATGTCACTTATGCTGATCAAGAACTCTATTACTGCTACCATCAGAGGAGCCATTCCTGATTCAACTATCGCCAAGACTTATCTGGCTTCTGTGGAGGAACAATTCAAGGGAACGTCTAAGGCACATGCTTGCACTCTTATGCTTAAGTTGGTGACTACAAAGTATGATGGAAGGAGCGGTATTCGTGAGCACATCATGATGATGCAAGACACGTCGAACAAGCTTAAAGACTTGGACATGTCAATCAGTGAGGGTTTCTTAGTCCAATTCATTATGACTTCTCTTCCTGCTTCTTATGAGACTTTTAAAGTCAATTACAACACACAGAAAGAAAAATGGTCAATGAGTGAGTTGATCGTTATGTGTGTCCAAGAAGAGGAACGTCAGAAAGTGGACAAACCTGAGATGGCTTACCTTATGACTACCGATAATTTCAAGAAGCGGAAAGGAAGTTTCAAAAAGAAAGCTGCTTCTAAGTTCCAGAAAAACAATCCAAGTACAAGCACTGCCTCCAGCTCTAAGAATCCTTCAGGGAAGTTTTTCTGCAAGTTCTGTCGTCTGACAGATCATAAGCAGAAGGACTGCCCAAAATTTAAGGAATGGCTGGCTAAGAAAGGTAATGATCTCTTTATGATACTTGAGTCCTTTAATTTAGAAGTTCCATCTAATACTTGGTGGGTTGATAACGGTTCAACTGTTCATGTATCCAATTCTTTACAGGGATTCCTTACAATCCAGAAGCTGGAGGGAAACCGAAGAACACTAAAGATGCCTAATGGAAAGCCTCTAGTAGTCAAGGCTGTGGGAACTTTTGAATTACGCATGAGAACTGGGTTTTGTATTAAACTTTATGATACCTTATATATTCCTGAAATTACCAGGAATCTTGTATCAGGAATAAAGTTAGACAATGACGGTTATGTAATTTCTCATGGTCATGGCAAACTTACTATTAGCTTTGAATCTAAAGTTGTTGGTTTTGGCTATCTGGATGGTCTCTATAAATTAGAATTGGATGATGATTTTACCAAGTCTTTGTTATCATATAATCTTAATGAATCACTAACAAAGAATAAACGAAAACGAGACTTAGAAACCTCATCTAAGTTGTGGCATGAACGTTTAGGCCACATTTCACGAGAACGATTATCTCGACTCGTGAAGGATGAAGTCTTACCATCTCTCGATTTCACTGATTTTGGAACTTGTGTCAAATGCCTTAAAGGTAAAATGACATCAGCGAATAAGAAAGGTGCTACAAGGAGTTCTAATTTATTAGAAATTATTCACACTGATATCAGTGGTCCTTACACTATCGCTGGAATAACTGGACATGATTCATTTATCACTTTCATTGATGATTATTCACGCTACATGTACTTGTATCTCATTAAGGAAAAATCTGAATCATTAACAACTTTTAAAGACTATAAAACTGAAGTTGAAAAACAATTAGGTCTTCAAATTAAAGTTGTTCGATCAGATAGAGGAGGTGAGTATTATGGTAGACATACTGACATTGGACAAGCTCCTGGCCCATTTTATGAATTTTGTAAAAGCCAGGGGATTGTGAACCAATATACCATGCCCGGTACTCCTCAGCAGAACGGTGTTGCTGAGAGAAGAAATAGAACCCTAATGAACATGGTTCGCAGTATGTTGGCCAACTCTAATTTACCTCAATTTCTCTGGACTGAGGCCTTAAAGACAGCTGTTCATATACTAAATAGGGTTCCTTCCAAATCTGTCCCTAAAACTCCTTATGAACTTTGGACAGGGAGGAAACCGAATCTAAGATATATGAAAGTATGGGGCTGTCTTGCTGAAGCAAAGCTTTATAATCCTTTTCTAAAGAAACTTGACCCGAAAACGATCAGCTGTTTCTTTATCGGCTATTAGGATTTTCACTGCTCCCACTGACCTTAAAATCCTCAAGGAATGCAGCACGCCTGGTTTCTACAATTCTAGTAATGTGAGAAGGACAATAGAAGCGATAACCCTTTGAGTGATCAGGATAGCCGATAAAGAAACAGCTGATCGTTTTCGGGTCAAGTTTCTTTAGAAAAGGATTATAAAGCTTTGCTTCAGCAAGACAGCCCCATACTTTCATATATCATTCTCATTTGCGCCTTTTCAGCCTCTGTTTTCGGACTTTGGAATGAGCCAAAAACATCTCCTTTAACTACTGGAGCTGCAGAGGGATTGCAATCTTTCATGTTGTAACGGGTTAGGACACGCTCAATGTAGGCCCTTTGGGATAGACCTAAGATCCCATTGTGTCTATCTCGGTGTATTTCGATGCCAATAACGTAAGAAGCCTCTCCGAGATCCTTCATGTCAAAATTTTTCTCGAAAGTAAGTGCTTCGACTCACACAACATGTCTAAGCTATTACTTGCCAGTAGAATGTCATCTACGTAAAGGACAAGAATAGTAAAATTGCTCCCACTCATCTTGAGGTAGGTGCATTGATCCACTTGATTTTTTTCGAAACCCTGTTTCTTCATGACTTCATCAAACTTTAGATACCATTGACGCGATGCTTGCTTTAGCCCGTATATAGATTTCTTTAACTTGCAGACTAAGTGTTCTTGCCCTTTGGGTTTGAAACCTTCAGGCTGTGTCATGAACACGTCCTCATCCAAGTCACCATTAAGGAAAGCAGTTTTGACATCCATCTGATGTAGCTCCAAATCATAATGAGCTACTAGAGCCATGACAATCCTTAAAGAATCTTTTCGAGAAACTGGAGAAAAGGTCTCTTGATAATCAATTCCCTCTTTCTGAGTATAGCCTTTTGCAACCAATCTCGCCTTATAGCATTCAACGTTTCCATTCGGATCCAGTTTTGTTTTGAAGACCCATTTACATCCTACGGGTTTGACACCGCTGGGTAATTCAACCAAATCCCAAACGTCATTTTGCTTCATGGATTCAAGCTCGTCAGTCATAGCTTTATTCCAATTAGAAGATTGATCACTGTTAATGGCTTCATGATAAGAGGTAGGATCATTAAGCTTTCCATCATCCATTTCTTCAGCTTCAGCCAGAAAGGTTACATAATCACCAAAATTAGTAGGCTTTTTGGGCCTAGATGACCTTCTGGGTTGATTATCGGGTTCAGCATTGTGTTGATATTGATCGTTTAATGTGACTTCATTTTCTGGTATGATAAGTTCTGTAGAATTTGGTGCAGTGACATGCGGTGCAGCATTGAGTACAAGAGGAGTAATCGGAGTTAATGTGAGCGAGGAATCAGGTCTGTACTCCTTATGCATCAGTAGTTGGAAGCCTTATGTATGCTCAGGTCTATACTCGTCCAGATATCGCCTACATCACTGGAATGCTTGGGCGTTATCAGACTAATCCTGGTCTGGCTCATTGGAAAGCAGCTAAGAAGGTCTTAAGATATCTGCAAGGGACGAAAGACTATAATTTGACTTATAGAAGAAGTGATCATTTGGAAGTGGTGGGTTATTCTGACTCTGACTTTGCTAAATGCAAAGATGATAAGAAATCCACTTCAGGGTATATCTTTATGTTAGCAGGCGGACCTATTTCATGGAAGAGTCATAAACAACAGTTGACTGCAACTTCTACCATGATGGCAGAATACATAGCTGTTTACAACGCTACCTGTCAGGGAATGTTGCTTAGGAATCTTGTCACTGGACTCAAAATTGTCAATTCCATTTCTAGACCATTGAAGCTTTACTGTGATAACTCAGCTGCCGTTAGTTTCTCGAACAGTAACAGTTCGACTGGCGCTGGACTATTTCTTGATACAAAGTTTTTGTTCGTACGTGAACGAATTGAGGAAAATAATCTTTGTATTGAGTATATAAGTACTAAAGATATGCTTGCGGATCCGATGACAAAAGGTCTCCCATCTAAAGTATTCGAAGAATTTGTTTCGAGAATGGGCTTATTTAAAGATCTTATTTAATGGCATATTGTACTTACTTACGTTTATTAATAAAAGTTTCCTCACTTACTTGATTTACTTGTCTCTTAATATGTTCACGCTAGCCTAATGACATATAGACACTAATATGTAAGTCAAAATTAAGGGAATGATTTGATCCTAATGTTAAGTTTTAAATTTGGATTGTAGTATGATTAATGGGGGTCTTGTTTCGATTACTGATTAAATGACTGTATTTCTCTGCTACATTTGGGTTTAGAACTAAAATGAGTATTAATTCCTGCGCAGGCTTACCTAATGCTCATAATAAATAATCACTCGGCCAAGTGGGAGAATGTTAGAATAAATATATTTATATATTTATTTATGGCCCTTATGATTATTTATATTATTATAATTGATCAAATAATATCATAAGCCTTATTAGATAATAGGTAAAAGCTTGATGGACGCTTTTACCCTTAAGACTAATTAAAAGGTTTCCCCTTGGGTGTATATATATAGAGAGATAATTAGAGAGTCTAAGGTTGGTTAATTGGCTAATCATAACACCTCAGAGTCACCCCACAACTCTCTCTCTCAAATCGTGTTCATCAAGAACACATAACTCCATCCTAACCGATACACCCTAAAGGGGAACCGAATCAGATTAAGAAGATGTCGATCTCCAACATCACTGGATTATCAGGTATTACATCCTTACTCGTTTCCATTATATCATCAAATAGAAGAAACTGTTCAACATATAATCTTATTAACCATCACTTGTTTAAACCTTTGAATTGTTTTACAGAGCACAAGTATGAGATTGTGAAGATTCTTCAAAGTAAAAAGCACATTTGTGGAATGACTGGTGATGGTGTAAACGATGCACCTGCGTTAAAGATAGCCGACATTGGGATTGCAGTCGATGATGCCACTGATGCAGCCCGAAGCGCTTCTGACATAGTTTTAACTGAACCCGGCCTCAGTGTCATCATTAGCGCGGTGTTAACCAGCCGAGCCATCTTTCAAAGAATGAAAAACTATACGGTAACCATTATTTTTTTACTTTCACTTCTTGAGCTCAAATATAAAAGTTCTCCTTCTTTGTTATCCAACAGATTTATGCTGTTTCGATCACCATACGTATTGTGGTAAGTCTTAAATCATTAATAATCAATAATTATTCATGTCACCATCATTGTTTTAAACCTTTAATCTTGTTCTCTTGCAGTTAGGCTTTATGCTGCTGACTCTTTTTACAGATTCAATTTCCCTCCAATCCTTGTTTTGTCATAGCCATTCTGAATGATGGCACGTATAATTGGTTTAAAATAAATAACACAAAAATTAAGTTTTCTTTAACCGATTTTAACCCAAGATGTATTCAGGTACAATCATGACTATTTCAAAAGATCCGTCCCCGAGCCCTGACAGCTGGAAGCTGAGTGAAATATTTGCAACTGGAATAGTCATAGGCACATACCTTGCTCTAATGACTGTCATATTCTTCTATGTGGCTACTCGAACCAGCTTTTTTGCAGTACAAATATATTATAGTAACTCTTAACGAGGCTCGGGCTTGATTATAAAGTTATTACCAATGTTTTCGGAACCGGCTACATAACTTGTCCGGTTGAGTGTATTTGAACCATCCCCGGCTTCATACTTTTTTATCACATACAAACACATTTCTAACTATATCATCTTTTCAGCATGCCTTCCATGTGGATGATCTCAATAAGCATGTAGACCTTCTCACAGACAAAGTTTGGAAAGGAAAGCTAGCATCAGCTGTATACCTCCAGGTCAGCACAATCAGCCAGGCGTTAATATTCGTCACACGCTCAAGGGGTTGGTCTTTCATGGAAAGGCCAGGTCTTCTGTTGGTTGCTGCATTCATTCTAGCTCAACTGGTAATTTCACGGTTTTGTTTTTTCAGTTAGAGAGTGAGTTCTCATTTTCTCTCTTCCTAATATGTTTGCTCGCAGATTGCTACTGTGATGTCAGCATATCTGACATGGGATTTTGCTAAGGTCCACGCGATTGGTTGGGGTTGGACTGGAGTTATATGGCTGTATAATATCTTAAGCTACATGTTGCTTGACCCAATCAAATTCGCGGTTAGGTATGCACTTAGCGGGCGAGCATGGGGCCATGTTATTAACCGTAAGGTGAGTAAAAATTTTATTCACTCATGTTTTTTTGAGTTACAATAATTTATTGAATTTTGATGCAGACGGCTTTCACGACACAAAAGGACTTGGTAAGGAAGCACGTGAAGCAGCATGGGCTAAAGAACAAAGAACACTTCATGGTCTTGATACTTCTGAAACAAAGACTTTTGCTGAAAACTACACATTCAGAGACATAAACATGATGGCAGAAGAAGCAAAGCGCCGTGCTGAGATTGCAAGGTCAATATCGTCTTTTTTTATTTACGTTTTTGGTATGACAGGTGACAAAACAGGCTGGTCGAAGTTTTTTTCTATTTTAAAATTTTTCATAGTAAAACTCTGTGATGAAATGTGTCGAGAATAATTATGTTTAAACTACGAATCTTGATCAACACTTCTCTTACTTTCAATTTTTTCCATAAGGTAATCATTCAGTTTAGGTATAAAACACATTATAACCAAACAAGTACAAAACTAAACGGGCCAACCTGAACTCAACCCGGTTTATATTATACTCAAACACATGAATTTCATTTTAGGTTTGTGTCGTGTTTTCCCATGTCATGTCAGAAATTCATGCCCCTAGCTACTCGATACCGGAATCACTTTTTTTTTAAAGGTAAATTGTGTATTAAATAAGATTACAAAAATGATGTAATGTTATCTGGATGGCTTTCAAGTTTTAGTCCGTTTTCCTCATAAGTTATCTCCTTTACCCGTGCGATACACGGCCCATTAGATAGAAAAAAAAGCAAACATAATATACATGATCTCAAACATTATTCATTGTTGTCTTGCAGATTAAGGGAACTTCATACTCTGAAAGGAAAGGTAGAGTCTTTCGCGAAGCTAAGAGGATTGGATATCGATGTGAACCCACATTACACAGTGTGATACTTTTATATTTGGGGTCGTTATTGTAATTCTTCTACTCGAATTCGAGGTGCAAACCTCAATCAAATGCACAAATTACTAATAAAAGCAGCAGCTTCTCATTTGTTTCATGAATGGTGTTCTGCTGCTAAACAATGGTTGGGAGAAATATTTTCGAATTTCATATTGTTGTCTTGCATTATGTGTTTTAAGGCTTCATTTTCATATATAGATATAATAAAATAATAAGATTTGTTAAAAGGAATGATACATTTGTTTATCATCAAATATTGTTTCTGTTGCCGGGACTTGAACCGCGGGACTCTCGGGTGAGAGCCGAGTATCCTAACCAACTAGACTAAAACGGAATGTGATATATTTGCATTTAAGTTTTATAAGTACTTTTAATACGTTTTTATTATCCTTTTTCATCATCATCGTACTCAGTAAATCCCACCAATAGCAAAGCTATGGTAGGGTCTGAGGAGGGTAAGATGTAGACAGTCTTACCACTACTCCGTAAGAATAGAGAGGTTGCTTCCGGTGAGACCCCCGGCTCAATAGTAGTTTTGCATCAAGCCTTGGACATAAGGCGCATAACACTCAACCACCGGGACACTGACTGATTGGTGCATGCACCCTTGTCTTTCGGCTATCAACGCCACCACTTGATGCCTGATTAACCTTCCGCCACTTTTAACATTATTTTCACGAGATTAGTAAAATAACGTCAAAATTAGTGCAATTTCTCTTTTGCCCATCCGAGGGTTCACATATATATACATTATATGGGCGCACCGCAAGCAGGGCCTATTTTTTTATCCTTTTTCTTTAAATTAAAATAAAACATTTAGGGCGCGTTTGTTTCACGGACATTTTTTAAAGGATTTGGAATTGGAATGGAATGGAATGGAATGTTTGAGAATTCCTATCATGTGTTTGGTTGGTTAATATGTATTAGAATTGGAATCTTCTTCATTCTATTCATTTCCCTTCAATCTACTAACATATAATAATAAAATAAAAAAAAAGTAATTTAAAAAAATCTAAAAAATAAATAATAAAAAACGTAAAAATATATATATAAATAAAAAAATTCCAAAAATAATTAAAAAAAAATTAAAACTAATATAAAAATATAGAACTACTAAAAAAAGTATAAAAAACAAGGAAACAAAACAAGAGCACGATGGTGATGGAGAAGAACAGCGATGGGGGAGCACGGCGGTGGAGGAGCACGAAGGTGATGGAGAAGAACAGCGGTGGAGGAGCACGACGGAGGTTCACGGTGGTGGAGAACAGCAGGGGAGCATGGTTGTGGAGAGTGGCGGTGGAGCAAGGTGGTGGAGAGCGGTGACGAGTGACTCGTAGGGAAGCCGTTAAGCGAGTTAAAAGATATAAATGCATTGACTTAACCAACTTAATTTCATGGAATTAGTTGACTATGGTTACTCATATGTTTGCTGGTAGGAGGAGGTAGATGATGAAATTACGAGAACGTGGGCGAAAATGATGAAGAAAACGGAGTTGAAACGAGAAAGATACGAAGAAAACAAGAAAATGAGAAAAAGCTCCACCGTGGCCCACGGTCAACACTGTGGACCATGGTCAACCCAGCTCCAAACAGACATTTTTCACCATACCGTGGTCATTCTATGCACCGTGGATCGACCGTGACCCACGGTCTGACTCGTAACTGCCGAGTTTGGGCCACTTTAGGCCGTTTTTTGTTGTCTTTTGACATATCTTTCAATTGGAAATGATTAGGGCCGATCTCTGGAGTCCAAGACATTGTTTTTGGTGATTGTAATCATTATATTGGGTGCTTGATTCTTACGAACAAGACAATTGAAGCAATGATGATCATCCAAACTATGAGTGGCTAATTCCATTGGTATTCCTCTTAGGATGTAAGGTTAATCGCAAGACATTTATGTTATTTGTTCTTGAACTTAGATTGATTATCTAATTGTTTATGTTAGTATAATCATGATGTTTGTGTGATTGTTTGTAACTTGTCTATATCGTTTAAACCTAATTTTGAACCATGCGTTCTTGGTGTCGTTGACAATTGAGATTTAGTGGAAAGAATTAGGGTTAGTAGTATTTATTGATTGTTGAGTAACAACCTCACTTTCTAGGAATCCAAGTACTTAGTTCTTGACTAATCACAAACAATTGCATATGCGCAAAACCGAGATATTATGGTTTATCCATAGAATGTTAACAAGAGTGTTGAGTAATAACCTGAACCCCGAGAGGAATGCTTGTTTAATCAATCTTTTACAACTTTCGTGTTAGTTTATTTTAGATATTAAAATCAAATCAAAATCACTTTGAAGATTAATTTTGTCTTTTAATTTTATATTAGTTTAATTGCTAAGCTACTTGATTAACACGTATTCCACAAACTCTCTATGTTCGACACCCACTTACTGCTATCTATTTAGTTGTATTTGGTTTATTTTTGAGTGAGTCTTCGACCTCACGTCAAATTTTGGTGCCGTTGCCGGGGAGTAGTGCGCAACGTGTGTTTTCTTTTGTAGTTTTTGTTTAATTGTTATTGTCAGTTTTACGCGAGTTGTGTTAGTGTGCCGGTACTTATAGGTATATGCATACGCGAAGCTCTCGTTTTTCATCACCATTAGCTTTTGATCCTAAAATAAAACGAACTTTTCGTTAGAATCGGATTCTTTAATGCGAGAATAAGATTATTGGGTCACCAAGCACACAAAGCCGAACAACCGACACAACAA
>NW_027500447.1:0-92631 GCF_021521415.1 Bidens hawaiensis
CGAGAACGCTTCTTTCTATTGAAAAATTCATTCTCGGTGTCATATATGTATGATTGAAAGAATTTTGGTTATGAACAATTTCGGAAATAAGACTTCTCATACGATAGTAGTTTTAACCACTCGGCCTAAATACAAAAGAAATGTTATCTTTATTGATATATTTATCAATTTACCACCCATCAAAGGAAAGTAGGACATTAAATTGTAGCAATGGATGTTT
Source organism: Bidens hawaiensis (assembly GCF_021521415.1). Lineage (NCBI taxonomy): Eukaryota > Viridiplantae > Streptophyta > Magnoliopsida > Asterales > Asteraceae > Bidens > Bidens hawaiensis. The sequence goes on from NW_027500447.1 coordinate 221, forward strand.
TTCAAGAACTATGTTTTTCTGAGCTACACCATGAAAAAGATTTGATAAGTTTCAGAGGGCTTCTCGACTTTGTCATAATGACAACATAAAAAATAACATGTTAACCATTCAATTTTGTGAATATTTTGTTTCATTTGAGCATAGTTTTCCATGACATGCTTCCCAAATAACGTTCTCATCACCATTTAAGGAAAAATTAATGTTGACATAAATATTTCAAATTTGATAAAAGTTAGAAGTATTGATAGGCATGGGGTTGGCATGTCGAAAGTATTGCAATCTTTTCTTAAATTTTAATAGTTTAGGGGAAAATGGTCAATTGGCCAAATCCCGAACCTTTTAATTATTTCAAAAAATTGCCTTTAAAAAATTTAAAACCCGAATCATATTTAAAATTCTAACTTTCATACTTTTGACATTAACAAATTTGACGATAAATCTATTTTGCATTCTCAAACTTTAAAAGTACTCAAAATTTTCATTTTTGACCCTACAACAAATTTTGACCTAAATGTAGTTAACTTGTACCAACAATCTTTTTACCAACTTTTGACCCAAAAAAAAAAAAACAAATTTAAGTTCCACAAAAAACCTGAAACAATTTTCATTTAATAAGCATGATTTGTTATTGATTTTTGGAATTCACCAAGTATTTTGAAATATATAGTAAAATAATATGTTAATATTTATATTTATAAAATATATAGATATTATATAAATATAGTGTAAAAGGAAAGCGAATAATTATTGATTTATTACATATATTAGGGTATATTAGTTTTGGAGGAAAAAAAAATTATGAGAATAACCAAAACATGACAAGTGTCCACATTTATTTTACTTTATTTGAATAGGTAGATGGACTAATCACAATTGAAACAATCACAAATTTTCTTTTCTTTTATAATTAACTAGTTTTATAACCCGAGTAATACACGGGATCTCTCAAATTTTAAAATTAATAAGATGAATTATTTGAAAGAAAGAAACAACATTAATTAAAGATAAAAGATAAATCTAATATATAGATAAGTGTAAAATATAAAATTTATAAATTCGAGAAAATCTCTACATAAAATTTTTTTATAACTTATTTGTGAAGATGAACAAATGAATATGGATTGTGTTAAATAGATGTAATGGATGTAATGTATCCGGAACCGGAATTTGCATAGAATCAGGATGAAATCATTTATTGAAGTTAACTAATGTTGATTGGTGGATAATTTTGGTATAAACTCAAATTTCAAGCATGATTATAAATTTATTTTGATTGATTTACAAATAATTTAAGTAAACCTACAAAATCGCCCACCAACGACAACAAATCAAATTCTTCATCAAGATGATTTTTTTCTTTAATAAATTAGTTCCATTATTAAGTTACAAATATTATTCCTCATTAAAATGATATTGAAATCACCAATAATTATAGGAAATTTTGTTGTGTTTTGATTTAGATAAGTTTCTTTATTTTTTTTTACTTAGACGAAAATGCAAATTTATTGACAAGAAAGAAATTAGTGTGTTTCAAACAAATCTCTTACTTTTGGTATAATTTTAAGCTCATTTTAGAACAAACGTTGGAAATTTTTCTATAATGAATTATTTTATATATTCATAAACAAAATATAATAAAAAATGAAAAATATAAGCTTTTTTCTTGTTTATTTATATTTCTACTCAATTAATTGTTCTGATTACTTTATATATACGTATAATTAAACACAATAGATGGAGTTTTTTTTATCAATTTAATTAAGTTTTGTGGTTGACTATTAGTAGTAGTTCCCAAATATTGTTTTATTCAATTGGTGTATGATATGTAAAATTTTAAAACCCTTTATATTTGTTTTTTTAATAATGTCTTAAAATAAAGGGAAAATTCCAAAAATAACCCTTTTTAGACAGAAGATTCCTAAAATAGCCCTTTTTTCCTTAAATAATTTAAGATTTGGACTGACAAGACGCATTGGGAAAAGATAAAAATAATGAGGGAGCAGTCCAAATTTTGAAGGAAAGTAAGGTAGGAGACGGGATTTGGGAAAATAATGAAGGCAAAGTCCAAATTATTTTGTAATCTTGGAGCAAAAGTCCAAATTTTTCCATAACTTTTTCTTTCAAAAACCGTCTTGAGAGACTGTTTTTTTTATGTTCCTACCTTTCCCGTCCATATTTTCAAATTCTTGAAAAAATATATTTTTTACAATTATACCCCTGAACAACCACCATCACCACCACCTTGAACCACCACCATCAACGACGCCGTCGCCCCCACCCCATCACCACCATCGTCACTATCACCATAACCGCCTCCACCGTCAATTTCCGTCGTCGGAGAAAACCACCACCACCATACCCGTGAAGGCTTGTGGTTCACCCATGGTGCTCTGATTATGGTCAATCCAATAGCATATATTAGTGGTGAGGAGCACCAGAAAGAAAACGAAACCATGGCTGAGGAGCAGCAGAAATGACAGCAACCCTTCAACCACGTCCTCTGCGCCAACAACTGCGGCTTCTTCGGCAGCCCCACCACCCTCAACCTCTGCTCCAAATGCTACAAACACCACCACCCGATGACGTCATCTTCCAATTCCAATTCCGTTGTGATTTCGCCTTCCGTGTTTCTGGGTCCGTCGACTTTCGTCACGGCCGACGTGGGTCTACCGGACTTTTGCTCCAAGATTACAAAATAATTTGGACTTTACCTTCATTATTTTCCCAAATCCCGTCTCCTACCTTACTTTCCTTCAAAATTTGGACTGTTCCCATCATTATTTTTATCTTTCCCAATGCGTCTTGTCAGTCCAAATCTTAAATTATTTTGAGAAAAAAGGGCTATTTTGGGAATCTTCTCTCTAAAAAGGGCTATTTGGGATTTTTCCCTAAAATAAATAACAATCTTAATTATCAAGCATTAATATCATTACTATAAATATCTAGAATTAAGGAGATCAGAGATTATAATTTAGGAGGGAAAAAACGGTCAAGAATCAATATGGAACTGACATGTGGCAACCGGTATTTTCTTTTATTAGTATAGTAAGATTTTAATGCTAAGGGACGTTAGTAACATTTTATTTATTTATTTATGGTAAATATTAGTCTTAATTTGAAGGTTATATAATAATGTTTTTAATTATTTTGTCGTTTAAACTCCATTTATTTTAGTTAAATTAAATAAGAAAATCTTTCTTTCTTATTATACAAAATTCAATAACATTTTAAATGTCAGAAAGTTATCAAAATATATATTACAAACTACACAATATATTTATACATTATATATTTACACAACATTCAACCATAAATAACATATTTATATAATACACAACATATTTACATAACATATTTTATCCAAATTGTGTTCATTATTTGTTTGAATTATTTTTTAATTGATATTTTATTGTAAAGTTACAAATCTTGTTTTTTTATATTTTAATTGTTTTCTTATTTTATTTTAATTATTTTTAGTCGATCTTTTATTGGAAAGATAGAAATCATATATATAATTTTAATATTTTAATTACTATTTAATCAGTTTTTTTATGTGTAAGCAAATATAAGTTATGTGTAGCTGAATATTATTTACGTGTAGATGAAAATAAAATAAACTAATAATATGTGTAAGCAGATATGAGTTATGTGATTTGTCAAATGTTGGTGAAAATAAAAGGAAATAACAATCTATGTAGGTGAAATAAGTTAAGTGTTAGTGAATACGAGATATATGTTGATGAAAATAAAAATAATTAACAATTTGTATAAGTAAATTTGAGTTATGTGCAGGGTTTTATGTTGTTTGTGTAGATTAATTCATTAACATTTACCTAAATATGCACTTTTAAATAATAAATGCTGGAAAAAAATTACCATTGAAATTTAATAATACATGATAAATTTTGAGATACTGACAACAACAATTTAGATATTCTTTTTCTATTAATAATGGTCATCAATTGCATTGATTATGTCAATTACAAAGCTTCAATAATAACTCACTCTAATTCTATTTTAAATGATGCTATTATAAGTTACTAAAAAAAGTACCAAATTTTTTTTTTCTTACCATAACCATTTAAATAAGAGTATCTTTTTATTACAAGTACGCCATTTTAGTTAATTACCATATAAGAAATACAATCAAATGCCAAGATTAACGTATTAATATCAATTCTCGTGTGAAACATACCCTATGATTAGGTTCTTTTGAGCAATATTTTTCAGACTCGGACCAGACATCGTCCCAAACGTCTTATCGGGTCACAAGTTAGACCGGCCGTCATTAATTATATATATATACATATATGTATATATATATATAATTAACTAACTTTGATGTCCATTTACTATGCTTTTTTTTCAGTATATTGGATTTATATTTCATTTTAATTAACAAACAAAATTAAGGTTGGTTGGTTGGCTCAAGACTCAAGTTTTCATCTCAAAATGCACATGGGTTCGATTCCCAGTGACAAGGTTTTACTGGTTCAACCGGCGGTTCACCGGTTCTGGTTGGACCACAAACCGCAAAACCTGTCCGGGTATTTAGAAAACATATTTTATGATGTGAACCGAACCGGAACAACTACCGGTTCCAGTAAGACCGATCAAATCAGCCGGTCGTGCGGTTCGGGTTTCAAAACATTGCTTATGAGTGAAAACAAAACTACGTATATTTACTTATATATAACTTCAGAAGCAAAATATTTTATTTTTTTATTTTTAAATTATATATATATGTGTGTGCGAAATCTAGTACAAACAACTTTTAACATGAAAACTACAGAAAACATTAGGATAATAATAGCGCTAACATTATAATAATTACTATTACGGTATATATGTTTTGAACTAAAGTAATAATAATTACTTGTCATAACGTAGCCAGTAAATCAAGCATATGTGTCATAGTGATATTACCGTCCATTAACTTGTTTCTTAGTTTCAAATACATAAGCAAACAATTGAATTTTTTAAGAACTTTGCAAAGGCAAAGTAGGTTATATATCATCACCAAACCATAACAACAATGCAAAACATAGAATTGATTTAGCATATTCATTATTGAACTTCTATAAACATTCTTAATTAGGAAGACCTAATTAAGCACAAAGCTTAATTACCTTACAAAATTTGAAGATGGATGTTGTGCATGTTAGCAAGATATGTTATATGTTAGTTATTTACTAAGCAAGGGAAAGCCTAAAGAAGATGCCCTCTTTACAAATCTTCCTTTCATTCTAGGCCTCTTCTCTGCATTTAGTTTCCTGACCTCGTACCTTATTTTCTTCGAAAACAGCCTTGTTCTCCTCTTCTCTCTATACCTTGACACCCTCGCCTCTCTCCCTCTGTCTAACATTGCCGGATTCCCTGTCATCATCCCCAGATCTCCATAAGGATTATGATGATGCATTATCCCACCCTGAAACATCAAAATAGGCATAATGTTATCCACCTCTTTAGCTCATCTAATGACACTTTTTCAAAAATAATAAATAAAAATAAAAAATAAAACCTTTAACTGAAAAGTGAAGTGTAAAACACATGTTTTATTCTTGTTACACACTGTGTACCATGAATCCAAAAATGTAAGTGCGATCTTGACAAAATACTATAATTCATCATCAGGAAAACACAGCAGTTATTTTTGGTTTTTGGGTTTTAGTGCAATAATAAGTAGAGCCTATTACTGGCAACCTGTCAGAAAAAGGTATATAAAAGGAAACTTTTGGGGATGACTGTTGGGATGGAAATAGTAAATAAAAGAAAAAAAAATTACCATGCATTGAAGCCAACACTGATCCGGATCCATCTCCGGCCGGTCACCGGTGGTCCACGGAGATCTTTCTTCATCCCAAGCAGCCATGACTCCTTCATAATCAAGCTTTAATATTCTTTTATCCTTTATCTTGTTTTCATCATCATCTTTTTCTATATTAACATTAATATTAGTATTTACATGCTCATCATGATCATGTTTCACCACCATAACCTTGTGATCATCTAATTTCTCCTCATCCCATAAGGGTGAATCATAATCGAAGCTCAACTGAAACGGCTCTCTCATCATCTCCATCTCATAATCACATGACTGCATGTGATCACCATCATCTTCTTCTTGTTCTTGTTCTACCTTCACTCTCTCCAAACTCTCCCTACAATCCATCAACCCTAATCCTTCCATAGCAAACGACTCCTCATCAAGACCTTTGCCCAATAAGCTCTCCACGTCCGCAGCAAACTCAGCCAACTCCACGTCTGATGGGAGCATCAAACTATTCATATCAACCATCACTTTTGATCCATGATGGTGATGATGATGGTTTTGGTGATCATCCACATCCACATCCACTGGTGTTGTCACCTCCGTTTGCTTCCCAGAAAGACAAAGCTCGGCCGCAAAAGGATCTAACACCGGTACTTGATACAAAAGCTGTTCTTCACACGTAGTAGTCGTCTCATCGCTGCCCATCTCTGGAACCAAGTGAAGCGGATTGAAACTCAAACTCACACCACTTTCTTCTGATTTTGTTGTGTGTTTACTTGCATACTTGTGATGGTTCCCGCCCCGTGGAGTCCTGGGTTTCTTAGTGAAACCCTGGTGCCACGGTGGTGGAGTGGGCTTGTCTAAAGACGAAAGCTTCAAGGAAGCTGTCTTTAGACGGACCCGTTCATGTCGGCGAGCCAAAGGGTTCGCTGAGTGAACTGAACCATCACATGACTGGCATAAGAAAGCGTCATCGGCGGCACAGTACCACCGAGCACGCTTTCTTATACAGTTGTCACACGCTCTAGCCGTTTTCCCTCCTATAACGTTCGCCAATGTTTTGTGTGATGAGACCATGGGTAGGGGATCTGATCTCAAATATATGAACTTTTTGTTTAAAATTATTGGGGGTTTTGAATAATATTTTATGGGATTATAGGTTTTGGTCTTTTGGGTGGTGGTGTATGTGGCCCAATGTGTGCACTTTTTACAGAGAACAGTGTGGTAGTTCTGGAGTGATTTATAAATAAGCTAGGGTAGATGCACTTGCGCAATTTAACATGGTCCCACAAAAATGCCTTATCTTTATTTAATTGGTTAAGTTATGAACTCCATCCTTGAACTTGGTTTGCTATTGGTTGCCTTTCCATTCACCAGATTTCTGTGGAGCCCAAGTAATTTAAGTTTGGTTCCATGTCATTTTTATTAGGCAATGTTTGTACTAAGAAATGAAAATAAATTAATATGCAAGAGAATTAACTATTAGTAATACTGTTTTTGTGTTACTTTGTTTAACTTAAGCAACAAGCTACGAAGCTATTAAATGATTTATGTTAACATAAGTTAAGCATTAAATTAAACTTTAGAATTGAAGTATCAAGAGATACTGATCTATATATATATATCTAATACAAGAGTTATGTAATTATATTAAAATTATGTAATTATATTGATGTTATTACTTGTTTCATATTTCTTTGAATCTATAATATCTAGTAGGATTCAGCCCGTGTGAGTGGAAAACATGTACGTTTTCAACCACCAGACCGACGCACTTACCATGCCTTGTAATCTCATTTAGGCTAGTCGAGTCTTGCATGTTTTACTTTTACTCATTTTAGATTTCAATATATTAGTTTTACATTACCTGGTTGATTACACCCTAATATTAGTTAAACATTTATAAGCACGCTAAAAAGTAATTTTATGATTGACGAATCTGGGTTTATCAGTTGTAGAAGTGGGTTTACCTATAAGTTATTACACCTTTGTATAATAATCGGTAACTAATATATCCTAGAAGATTATTGTTTATAAACCTACTAATAGTAATTACTTTCTCACTTAAAAGCTATCAACCTTTGCGCCCAGTTCCTCATATGATGACATGACACCTTTCTTTCAATGTTATTTCTATATAACACTTAAATACTAGCGTGCCATTACAAGTAGCAATAGACTATTTACCGTCGGATCACAACAAAATTTTTGATGGTAGATCAATGACGATCATTTACCTAGGGGTGTTCACAGTCCGGTTTTGACGGTTTTCAGGTCTAACCGTGAACCAAACCGTTAGTAAAATATAACCGAACTAATCGTACCATTACTAACGGATTGGTTTCACAGTTTCAGCTTATTGGATCGGCGCATTTGCAAGTTGACTAAGGCTATTCATATTTGCATGCTGACCCATGTTTGCAAGTAATTTTATTTTTTCGAAAATTTGGCAAATGAAGTTACAAAAACTAGCATGGAGTAATATGAAGAAAATTACAACCCAATCTAATTCTCCACCCTTCTGTGTGGAATCTTACCTTCAATTAATTAACCTATACTCCTATGAACTTGTAAACAAATAACTATTAAAAAATTAAACCATAAAAACAGTCGAGTTTGTGATGAAAATTATTCCATAAAAACTTGTAATTGAAAAACATTTGTCACCTATCCATGAACTCTACCGAAGTTTGGGTAACGCTCAAAACTTATAGCGTTGTTCAACTTATACAGTCCGGTCATTTTTTTACGGTTTGAAATTTTAAAAATCGTAAACCTAACCGTTCATTACGGTTTGAAACATTTGAAACCGACCGGCCGAAAATTTAATACAACCGACCATGAAACCAAACCGATGATCGGTTTGAACGGTTTTATAGTTTCAAACTGAACTATAAACAACTCTCCATTTACCAACAGAATGACAGATGACCATGAAACTTTTACTAGCAAGAAAAACAATGGACATTTGGCTTATTGTTCACTAGGATAATAGTCCGTGTTACACACGGGTGGAAAACATATCAACAAACAATATAAAATATAAACTACGCATTCAGTCAACACAAATATTTGACATAAGTTTTTTACCCTCAGATGTTACAAAAGATGTTAAACTATATCTATAACATAAAAAGAAAATACTTTATAAATAAAAAATGCAATGAATAAGAAATAATATAACATAAATGAACCATTAGACCTGAGAAAAAATAAAAAAACACATATTAGTAAAAGATTTTGTAATATTAATTGAAAACTAAGTTTACAAATACATACCAACTTTAAACTGTATCACATTAAGTTTTCGAAAATTTTTTTGTAATAGCTTTATTTAATTTTTTTAAATGTTCCTAATTGTTCTAAAGAACGTTTTTTTTCTTTTTTTCTTTTATAGTGTTTTTTATAAATAATTTTCAGAGATTTCTATATTTTTATAGCATTTTTCATGTCATTTCTTAATACATAAATAAATAAAACTTAAAGAACATTCAGTTTGATTACCATTCACCGGCTCTTTTTCTTTCCTCAAGAGTAAATTAAATCATTGACAAGGTGGTTATTAATTGGAATAAATAGACTTAATCATGGAGTTAATTGCATTAATTTAAATAAATAGATTTAATTGCAGAATTAATTGAATTAAATTGGAATGCTTATTTTAATTTAGTGGATTAAAAATAATTATGAATATATGGAAATTATTGATATGGAAATGTGATTACATGGAATCATATGTGGATATGTTAGAATAAGGACATGTGAAGAGAATCATCTTGCTTTAATATATTAGTAAGATGTTCCTAATTGTTCTAAAGAACGTTCTTTTCTTTTTTCATTTAGAGTGTTTTTATAAATAATTTCAGAGATATCTATATTTTTATAGCATTTTTCATGTCATTTCTTAATAAATAAATAAATAAAACTTAAAGAACATTTGGTTTGATCATCATTCACCGGCTCTTCTTCTTTCCTCAAGAGTAAATTAAATCATTGACAAGGTGGTTATTAATTGGAATAAATAGACTTAATCATGGAGTCAATTTTATTAATTTAAATAAATAGATTTAATTACAGAATTAATTGAATTAAATTGGAATGCTTATTTTAATTTAGTGAATTAAAAAAATTATGAATATGTGGAAATTATTGATATGGAAATGTGATTACATGGAATCCTATATGGATAGGCTAGAATAAGGACATGTAGAGAGAATCATCTTGCTTTAATATATTAGTAAGATGTTCCTAATTGCTCTAAAGAACGTTTTTTTTCTTTTATAGTGTTTTTTATAAATAATTTTCAGAGATATCTATATTTTTATAGCATTTTTTATGTCATTTCTTAATAAATAAATAAATAAAACTTAAAGAACATTCAGTTTGATCACCATTCACCGGCTCTTTTTCTATCCTCAAGAGTAAATTAAATCATTGACAAGGTGGTTATTAATTGGAATAAATAGACTTAATCATAGAGTTAATTGCATTAATTTAAATAAATAGATTTAATTACAGAATTAATTGAATTAAATTGGAATGCTTATTTTAATTTAGTGGATTAAAAATAATTATGAATATGTGGAAATATTGATATGGAAATGTGATTACATGGAATCATATGTGGATATGTTAGAATAAGACATGTGAAGAGAATCATCTTGCTTTAATATATTAGTAAGATGTTCCTAATTGTTCTAAAGAACGTTCTTTTCTTTTTTCATTTAGAGTGTTTTTATAAATAATTTCAGAGATATCTATATTTTTATAGCATTTTTCATGTCATTTCTTAATAAATAAATAAATAAAACTTAAAGAACATTCGGTTTGATCACCATTCATCGCCTCTTCTTCTTTCCTCTAGAGTAAATTAAATCATTGACAAGGTGGTTATTAATTGGAATAAATAGACTTAATCATGAAGTTAATTGCATTAATTTGAATAAATAGATTTAATTACAGAATTAATTGAATTAAATTGGAATACTTATTTTAATTTAGTAGATTAAAAATAATTATGAATATGTAGAAATTATTGATATGGAAATGTGATTACATGGAATCCTATGTGGATAGGCTAGAATAAGGACATGTGGAGAGAATCATCTTGCTTTAATATATTAGTAAGATTAGAGAATTTAATATTTAAACAAATAGTTAAAGAACATTAATTGATAAGTTACTATAACGCAAACAACACATTTTGAAATCTACCTATATTATTAAAGCAACTCAATCATTCCACATGTCATTCAATTAGACCCTTCGCATAGACTGCCAAGTGTACAAGTTTTCATTTTACAATTTTCACTTTATGAATGATAAAATGAAAAATATGTGGTTAGTGAGAACTAAACTCATTACATTGCTTTTAAAATGTTTGTGGCTTACCAACTCAACTAAAATGAATTGTTGGTAACCTTCTCTTTTTCTTAATTGTTAAAGATTCACAACCTTCCATTTTTATTTTTCTAATACAAATACATATTATTCTTACTAATCTATGTATTTTAGAATATTATATTTGTATCTTATTAATTCATAAGGTATGTTATTATACATATTATTCAGTTTAACCATTTTGTTGTATTTTTTTAACCATCCGTGTATCACACGGGCTATATCCTAGTATAAAATGATGTAAATAAATAATGAAATTCATCGCAATCAAATTTGTAATAACTAGTTATTAGTACACGTGTGTTGTGCTGGGTCTTGAAGAGTGTTTCGTGCAGTCATAACATAAAGCATTCATAGAACGTGATTATAAGATAAATGTTTCAGGCTTCATTACAACATAGTTTTATTGATTGTTACAAAAAGACTAATGCCCATGCATGGTAATTTGAACTACCTGAAGTGTAGTAGTTAAGTGATCAGCATGCAAGTGATTTATAAATACTTTGTTTTGGCATGGCTGGTCTTTGATGAGCCTAAGGTCATTTTAGCTTTCTGCTGCAATGTTAACAAGAGAAGTGTTGTCTGGTAGGTCCTTGGATTCTTTTTTATCACCAAAATAAATTATCGGCCTCCTCACTTGGAAGTCATCTACCATTTTGCGGTTGTGTTGTCTTCATGTGCGCATTTGTTAAGTGATATTTTTGTTAGTGATGCCTCCCTAAAATTATGTTCATCGGCCGACTCACAAACCCTCGGGCCGGCAATGGAACCCACAATTGCATGATTAATTCTTTTAATTGCATGAAGTTACTAATGAATGTTATACGTTTCATTCATTGTTCACTCTCAGTTGAATTCCTGCATTCATACCATAAGGTGCTAATTAATGCAACCTTTCCAAATTTCTTTCCTTTAGTTCACAACGATTCTTTAGTTTGGTCTAATTCAGAATTAAGTGTCACAAAACTCTTTGTCACAGTTACCATTGTTGGCAATTAATTAACCGAGTCGGGCCTAAGTATCTCATTAATTTGTATAACGTTAAGGGGCTTTAAGGCTTAATAAAGATAACTTGTTGACCAAGTTGGGTTAGCACTATAAATACATCAACCAATTTAGGGTTATGTATTATGAAAGTTATTGTAATCAGGTTTTTTTGAGTTATATTTTCCCGGTTATAATAAAAGTCAGATCATTCTATATTGTTCGTTAATTATCGTTTATCAATCTTGAATTGATATCAGAGCGTGGTTCAAGATCATGATAATTAACGAATCAGTCAACGAAAAAGGTGTTTCGATCTAAGCCGTCACCGCCAGCCGATCTGCGATAACCAACCAAGCATTCGGATCAATCGCAAGTCATCGCCGCCAAGAAGGAGAGAAACCAAGTTGTTGCTTTTGATTGAACGAGTTAGGTTCAATCTCCAATTTAATTATTTTTGTTGCGGCAATAAAGTTTGTTTTCCGATTGAAGTAGTTTTCAATATATTTGATTGTGTGCTTCTTATTGGTCTAAGAAGAAAAGATAATCAACAAGTGGGGTTTGACTTTTTGGGGTTTTTTTCGTGGCAGTAAAAGAAAAGAATTCAAGAATTTAACTTTGAATTAAAAAATATAGAAAACAAAGAATAAAAGTTTTGATCTTGAATTGATTGAACAGTAGGTTCAGTCACTTTTTCTGTTTTTCAAACAAGTTGGTTTGCTTAGTTAGCTATAGGTGACTTGACTACACCGCTGTCAAAGGGGAAAGAGAACGGGCCGTCTTCCGTTCAATGTTCGATGTTAACTAGCGAACTATACTATATGGGCTACGAGGATGCAAGTAGTCCTAAAGGTTCACAAAGTTTGGGATACCATCGACCCGGTTGCCTCCGATGAAGAGAAAAACGGCATGGCTACGGCCTTGTTGTTTCAATCTGTCCGAAACCTTGATCATGCAAATTGAAAATCAACAAACAGATAAAGCCATGTGGGATTCGATTAAAACCCGACACTTAGGTGCCGAACAGGTTAGGGAAGCACGTCTACAAACCTTGTTGATGAAATTTGATAATATGAAGATGAACAAGTCGGATTCCATAGATAACTTTGCTGGCAAGTTATCGAGCATTGCCTCAAAATCCGAGGCTCTTGGAGAAGTTATAGATGAAGCGCGGTTGGTAAAAAAGTTTCTCAAAAGTCTCCCGAGATCGAAGTATATTCAGATGGTTGCTTCACTTGAGCAAGTGTTGAATCTCAATAAGACGGGATTTGAAGATGTTGTAGGCCGACTCCGGGCCTATGAGGAGTGAATCCGAGAAGAAGATATTCAAGGGGGTGACCAAGGTAAAGTTTTAGGTAATTATGATTCATATAAACATATGAATTTTGAATCTAATAGGGGAGGAGGACGAGGTCGTTGTTAAGGACGAACTAATGGCCAAGGCCGAACCCCTAGCACCGAGCATGCGACATCCCACATCGGTTGGGGAGTAGAATGAAGCCTTCTTTATAAGGAGGTGGATGTCTTCCCTATCATAACTGTGACATCTGCCCCGATCCGACCCGACCCAGGTACCCGTTATCCGATCCGATCTCTTTCTTTTATGATTTAATATTTATTTATACTTATATTTTACTTTTAATGATAATAATATATTTTCCTTCCCGCCTCTTTCTCTCTCTTTCTTTCCTCCGTCCCGTCCCTCTTCTTCTCTCTTTCCGCCTTCTGTTCCCTCTTGTCGCCGTCCCGCCCTTAAGCCTTGTTTCCCTCTTTTTCTTCTAACTCTTTGCTTGTCCTTTGTTCCTTCCCGCCCAAGGTTGTCTGCGCAGCTCCACGCGCCAGACTCCTTTCAAGGAAGCCTGCGTGAAGACCATCTGTTCCAGCGATACACGAGACGAACTCTTCTCGCAGCGCGCTAAGAATTGTAATTCTTCTCGCAGCACGCTAAGAACGGTAGTTCTTCCCACGACGCGCTAAGGATTTGTAGTTCTTCTCGCAGCGCGCTAATAATCGTAGTTCATCCCTCGACGCGCGAAGAATTATAGTTCTTCCCGCGGCGCGCTAGGAATTGTAGTTCCTCCCGCGGCGCGCTAAGAAATGTGATTCTTCCCGCGGCGCGCTAAGAAATGTGATTCTTCCCGCGGCGCGCCTTAGCCTTCTCGCGCTAAACCCTTTGAGTTTTCTTCTGTTTAATCCAGCCGTTTGCTTTTGTTATATCTTATCTTTTGAGCCGTTGACCTAATCTGCTTTATGTCTGAAAAGCCACTTTTGGCGCAGCATGCGCACCAACCCCATTGGTTGACAGAAAAAGTGACTGACATTATCTTTTGAGATCTGCTTTTTCCATGCCTGACCAGTACCTTTATCTGACCCGCCCATGCCTGTTTACTGTTCCCTGTCAGCTTTATCTTGCCCCCTGCAGCTGCCATATCTTTTGATATCTTTTGCTTTTGGAATCTTTTGCTTTTTGGAGATCTTTTCCCCTTTTCTAGGGATTGTGTTCCCTAGGGTTTCTCTATAAATAATAATATTATTTTTCCTAACACATCACATCACACACAAACACTTAATCTCTCCTGTCCTCTCTTGCTCCTCTGCCGTCTCCTCTCTCTTTGCCTCCGTCTTCCTCCCTGTTCTGCCCTGCTTTTCCGGTAATATATATTATATATAATAATTTACTTATTAATTATGCTAACTTATAATCAAGACTTAAAACAAATCATTAAAACAATAATCTTTAATTATAGGTTAACTTGTGCTTGTTTAAAGTTGGTTCTTGCATTATCTTTCACCGCATCTTTATCAAGTGAGTAATCTCGTACCTAATCCCTTTTTATTTTTAATGTTTTGGGATGTTCATGTGTTCATACAAACTTAGAGTCTTAAACTGTTTATGAACTTTAGTCGCGCAGTATCCCATGTGTTGAGGACGTAGACTTGGCTGTTTATTTGTATGTGTGGATCATTAACCGTCTTGTCGGTCTATTCCGCAGTTCTCATGGTACCATTAGATGAACACGGGAGAACTATCGTTTATGATTTTCTCTTTTGTTTACACTTGCACAGTCTTTCTTGTTTGTGAGCTCAATTGTGAGCACTGGCAGTCTATGAATCTTAGAGTTGGTCCCGATCAGATTACACCCTTGTTGAAAACCAGACATACACATGTTGCGCGCAGATTTATTATTATCTATGTATTGTATTAAACTTGATTTCTCACCAACACGCAAGTGTTTGACGTTTTATTTTAACACATGTTCAGGTTTGCAGTAGCTGTTTTGGAGTTCGAGGACACGTAGGAAGTTTTCTTTATTTTGGACCTAGATTAAAATGTATCAAGACAAGTTATTGCTGTTCGAATATTATGATTTATGATGATTTATGTTATCTTGTTTACTTTGCGCGTGCGCGAATGAATGTATTTATTAAATATTGACACCCAATAGTGTCACGAGTAATGAAACAATATGTGGCGCCCCGATGTATAATCCGCCTTTGGTCGGGGTGTTACAGATTGGTATCAGAGCTCGTTGACTTTAGGATAGGTGGTTAGACGTAACGGCCTAGAATACCTAAGAGTCCCTTCTCGCGCATGAGAGAAATCTCATGTTTGCGCGCTTATTGTTAATTACTCGAATATGCTCGCGCTTGCGCAGTATATGATTTTATGTTTTATTCCGCGATATTTCGATTTTTGAATTTCGATTTTTATTGATTTTACTTACATATTCGTTTGTTGGATTTGAAAATCCGAAAAGTCATGGTGATACATGAATAGTTGATTTTCAATTTCCATTTACGATTATGTTCTGAGGTTGGAGACTTGAAAAGTCATGGTGATACATGAATTGTCAACCTCCAATACTCATTTTCTTGTATATTTTATATTGAAGATTGAAAAGTCATGGTGATACATGAATCGTCAATCTCCAATATTCGTTTGCTCGTATATTTTAAATTGGAAATTCGGAAAGTCATGGTGATACATGAATTGTCGATTTCTGATTCGAATTTGTTACCTTTATTAAGTCTGCATTTAGGGTCATTTATTTTACTTTAACTTTTGACAGTAACTAACTTCGCGAAACAAGCTTTACGATGACATACTTTGCGTTAAAACCAAGATATTAACTAAAATTAAAACTTTTATAGAATGCCTCCGCTATCTCGCCGCCATCTGAGGAAAGAAGCCTCGCGCAGACGTTCGCAGCAACGTTCCCAGGAAATGGCCGCCGCAATTGCCCAAGCCTTAAACCAAAACAATGCTAACACCTCTGGTTACAACATTAAGTCCTTTAACGCGGGTAACCCTCCAAAGTTCACAGGCCTTGAAGGAGCTACCGTGATGCTCCAGTGGCTTGAGAAAATAGAAAACACTTTCCTCCATACCCAATGCCCTCCAGACCGACGAACCCTATATGCCTCCAGTGTCCTGGAATCTAGAGCGCTTACATGGTGGAATGGAGTAGCTCATGCGCGTGGCGCAGAAGCTGCTTCCAGCATGCTCTGGGAGGAATTTAAGGAAATTCTGACGCGAGAATTCTGCCCTCCCAACGAAGTTAAGCGCTTGGAGGAAGAATTCTGGAACTTGAAGCAATACAGTGGCGAAGCGCGCGAGTACGCGACGCGTTTCCATGAACTAAGCCTGCTTGTCCCTCACCTTGTTACCCCTTCCCGCCGAGCCATAGAGAAATTCCTTGGGGGTCTCCCCATGGAAATTCAAGATTCTGTATGGGCCAGAAACCCAGTTACCCTCTCTGACGCTATCGAATTGGCCGCTGTGCTCAGCGACAACCATGTCAGAGCAGGAACCCTGTTCCTGCGGGGAACTGAAAAGACCAAACTCACCAAGACTGTCCCTGAACCAACAGAAACCAAACCTGAACCCTCACACCATAACAACCCGAAACGTAGGCGCAGACAAGCTTACGCGCTTACCAGCCCGCCCATAGTCCAGCAACCCGCCTACCAACCTCTAGTATACGCGCCTAACCCACTGTCAGCCTACCCAACACCTCCTGTAGTCCACAACTATGCCTTAACCAATCCCGCACTCCCTGCCCCGCCAACTAAGAAACCCTACACAGGAAACCACCCCTTTTGCCCAACCTGTAGATTCCACCACCCACCTCAAGTCCCATGTCGACTTTGTAACCGATGTGGCCGCGCTGGTCACATGGCGGAGAACTGTAGAGTCCTTCCCGCCAATCCAATTGCGCCGACACCACCAGTCTACCCGCAGAACCCACAACCAACCTACCAAAACCCACGACCCAGATCGTGCTTCAACTGCGGTGATCCCAGTCATTTCCGGAACGCATGCCCGAGACTACAAGTTCAGATTACGCAAGCGAATCCGGTGAACCAGATTTCGAACCAAGTGACACGCGGACGAGCTTTTAACATAACCGCGCACCAAGCGCAAGCGAATAATGACGTAGTTAATGGTACATTTTTGCTTAACGGATTTTATGCTTCTGTACTTTTTGATACTGGCGCCGATAGAAGTTTTATTTCTCGCGCGTTTGAGCAGAAGCTTGGGCGACCGCGCAACGATTTAAAAGAAAATTTTTCAGTTGAATTGGCTAATGGCGAAACTGTTTTAATTAACTCCGTGATTAAAGATTGCACGCTTAACCTTAACGAAAACGATTTTCTAATCGACCTCATCCCCATGCCTCTTGGAAGCTTTGATGTTATCATTGGTATGGACTGGCTTACGCATAATCGCGCCGAAGTTATTTGCGCCAAGAAGATGATTCTCATACCTCGGGAAAATGGTGATCTTCATATCTACGGCGAGAAACCCCCCCGCGGTCTTAAACTTATGTCTTGCGCCGAAGCCCGAAGGCTCATGCGGAAGAAGTGTATTGCATTTCTAGCCCATGTGGTTAAACCTGCTGAAAAGATGAAGCTTCGCGATATCCCTGTTGTGCGTGATTTCCCTGAAGTTTTTCCTGATGATCTTCCTGGTATCCCTCCCGCTCGTGAAGTCGAGTTCCGTATTGATCTTGTCCCTGGTGCTTCCCCCGTAGCTAAATCTCCTTACCGTCTTCCGCCCGCTGAGATGCAAGAATTGGCAAGCCAACTTCAAGAGTTGACTGCTAAAGGATTCATTCGCCCTAGCTCTTCGCCCTGGGGTGCTCCGGTGTGGTTCGTTAAAAAGAAAGATGGATCGTTTCGCATGTGTATTGATTACCGCGAGTTGAACAAACTCACCATTAAGAACCGGTATCCCTTACCACGTATTGACGACCTCTTTGATCAACTCCAAGGTGCCTCTTGTTTTTCCAAGATTGATCTCCGCTCTGGCTATCACCAGTTGCGCATCCGCGATGAAGATGTTCCGAAGACTGCTTTTCGAACTCTTTATGGCCATTTTGAATTCTTGGTCATGTCCTTCGGTTTAACCAACGCACCCGCCGTTTTCATGGATCTAATGAATCGGGTGTGTAGGCCTTTCTTGGATAAATTCGTGATTGTGTTTATCGATGACGTTCTGATTTATTCTAAGACCAAGGCCGAGCATGAGCAACATCTTCGATTGGTATTGCAAAAGCTTCGAACCGAGCAGCTCTTTGCCAAGCTCTCCAAGTGTGAATTCTGGTCTGATGAAGTACAGTTTCTTGGCCATGTTGTGAACAAGATGGGTATTCATGTCGACCCATCCAAAATTGAAGCAATCAAGAACTGGATTACGCCGACCACTCCTACCGAGATCCGTTCCTTTCTGGGCTTAGCTGGTTATTACCGGCGCTTCATTTCGAACTTCTCGAAGATCGCTTTACCTTTAACAGCTCTAACGCACAAAGGTAAACCGTATATTTGGGGCTCGAAGCAAGAAGAAGCCTTTCTGACGCTCAAGCGTTTGTTGTGTGAAGCTCCTGTCCTTGCGCTACCTGAGGGTAATGATGATTTTGTCGTGTATTGCGATGCATCCAACCAAGGTCTCGGTTGTGTTCTTATGCAACGAGGCAAGGTTATCGCTTACGCATCAAGGCAACTCAAGGTTCATGAAAAGAATTATACGACTCACGATCTCGAACTTGGTGCAGTTGTTTTTGCCTTGAAGATCTGGAGACACTACCTTTATGGTACTAAGTGTATCCTCTACACTGACCATAAAAGCCTTCAGCATATCTTTGATCAGAAGGAACTTAACATGAGACAACGCCGATGAAACGAACTCATCAGCGATTACGATTGTGAGATCCGGTATCATCCTGGTAAGGCTAATGTGGTAGCTGATGCGCTCAGCCGAAAACCCTGCCAGCTTAACTGTATCTTGCCGCGCACGCAGCTTCACTTCGCGCCGATCCAAAGCAACCTTGAATCGCGCATTCGTGACGCGCAGCGCGTATCCATCAGTAACGGTAACCTTCGCGCCGAGTTAGCGTGTGGCGCGGAAGCGCATTTTGTGCCCAATCTAAGTGGAATTCTCTGTTATCTTAATCGCATCTGGATTCCCTGTGATGAGAATCTTCGCGCTGATATCCTGAGTGAAGCGCACAAATCTCGATATTCCGTTCATCCTGGCGCTGATAAGATGTACAAGGATTTGCGCATTACTTATTGGTGGCCCGGTATGAAAAAGGATATTGCTGTGTTCGTAGCTAAATGCCTGACTTGTTCTAAGGTAAAAGCTGAACATCAACGCCCATCTGGTTTGCTCGACCAACCAGAAATTCCTACGTGGAAATGGGAATGTGTAGCGATGGACTTTATTACCAAGTTACCTTTGACAGCAAGCAAACATGATAGCATTTGGGTAATAGTGGATCGTTTGACTAAGTCTGCTCACTTTCTGCCCATTCGTGAAAACTACCGTGTTGAGCAACTCGCGCAGCTTTATGTCAAGGAAATTGTCTGCCGTCATGGTACTCCTTTGAGCATCATATCCGATCGCGATGGCCGTTTTATATCTCGCTTTTGGAAGTCTCTCCAATCTGCGCTAGGAACTCGCTTGGACATGAGTACGGCATATCATCCTCAGACTGACGGTCAGTCTGAGCGAACTATTCAAACTCTTGAGGATATGCTCCGATCTTGTGTTCTTGATTTTGGAGGTAATTGGGATTCACACCTGCCTTTGATTGAGTTCTCTTATAATAACAGCTATCATTCCAGTATCGGTATGGCCCCATTTGAAGCACTTTACGGTCGCAAGTGCCGCTCCCCGATTTGTTGGAGCGAAGTGGGAGAAGCTCAAATCACAGGACCCGAACTAGTTCAAGAGACAACCGATAAAATCGCCAGGATCCGTGATCATCTGCTGACTGCCAGAAGCCGACAGAAGAGTTACGCAGATCGCAGGCGAAAGCCTCTCGAATTTCAAGTTGGTGATCTTGTTCTCCTCAAAGTGTCGCCCTGGAAAGGTGTTGTCCGCTTTGGGAAGAAAGGTAAGCTTGCCCCTCGATATGTTGGACCATTTAAGATTCTCGCGCGTGTAGGAAAAGTTGCCTACAGACTTGACCTGCCGCCCGCGCTCAGTAATGTGCATCCAACGTTCCATGTATCCAATCTTAAGAAGTGTTTAGCTGACGAGAACCTTAACATTCCACTTGATGAAGTTCAAGTTGATGAATCTATGCATTTCGTTGAGAAGCCTGTTGAGATTATGGATCGCGAGGTTAAGCAAACCAAGCGCAGTCGTATCCCTATTGTTAAAATTCGCTGGGAGTCCAAGCGCGGAGCCGAGTTTACATGGGAAAGGGAAGATCAAATGAAGATCAAGTACCCGCACCTGTTCTTTGCGCAACCTACTTCGAGATAAATTTCGGGACGAAATTTCTTAAAGTAGGGGAGACTGTGACATCTACCCCGATCCGACCCGACCCAGGTACCCGTTTTCTGATCCGATCTCTTTCTTTTATGATTTAATATTTATTTATACTTATATTTTACTTTTAATGATAATAATATATTTTCCTTCCCGCCTCTTTCTCTCTCTTTCTTTCCGCCGTCCCGTCCCTCTTCTTCTCTCTTTCCGCCTTCTGTTCCCTCTTGTCGCCGTCCCGCCCTTAAGCCTTGTTTCCCTCTTTTTCTTCTAACTCTTTGCTTGTCCTTTGTTCCTTCCCGCCCAAGGTTGTCTGCGCAGCTCCACGCGCCAGACTCCTTTCAAGGAAGCCTGCGTGAAGACCATCTGTTCCAGCGATACACGAGACGAACTCTTCTCGCAGCGCGCTAAGAATTGTAATTCTTCTCGCAGCACGCTAAGAACGGTAGTTCTTCCCACGACGCGCTAAGGATTTGTAGTTCTTCTCGCAGCGCGCTAATAATCGTAGTTCATCCCTCGACGCGCGAAGAATTATAGTTCTTCCCGCGGCGCGCTAGGAATTGTAGTTCCTCCCGCGGCGCGCTAAGAAATGTGATTCTTCCCGCGGCGCGCTAAGAAATGTGATTCTTCCCGCGGCGCGCCTTAGCCTTCTCGCGCTAAACCCTTTGAGTTTTCTTCTGTTTAATCCAGCCGTTTGCTTTTGTGATATCTTATCTTTTGAGCCGTTGACCTAATCTGCTTTATGTCTGAAAAGCCACTTTTGGCGCAGCATGCGCACCAACCCCATTGGTTGACAGAAAAAGTGACTGACATTATCTTTTGAGATCTGCTTTTTCCATGCCTGACCAGTACCTTTATCTGACCCGCCCATGCCTGTTTACTGTTCCCTGTCAGCTTTATCTTGCCCCCTGCAGCTGCCATATCTTTTGATATCTTTTGCTTTTGGAATCTTTTGCTTTTTGGAGATCTTTTCCCCTTTTCTAGGGATTGTGTTCCCTAGGGTTTCTCTATAAATAATAATATTATTTTTCCTAACACATCACATCACACACAAACACTTAATCTCTCCTGTCCTCTCTTGCTCCTCTGCCGTCTCCTCTCTCTTTGCCTCCGTCTTCCTCCCTGTTCTGCCCTGCTTTTCCGGTAATATATATTATATATAATAATTTACTTATTAATTATGCTAACTTATAATCAAGACTTAAAACAAATCATTAAAACAATAATCTTTAATTATAGGTTAACTTGTGCTTGTTTAAAGTTGGTTCTTGCATTATCTTTCACCGCATCTTTATCAAGTGAGTAATCTCGTACCTAATCCCTTTTTATTTTTAATGTTTTGGGATGTTCATGTGTTCATACAAACTTAGAGTCTTAAACTGTTTATGAACTTTAGTCGCGCAGTATCCCATGTGTTGAGGACGTAGACTTGGCTGTTTATTTGTATGTGTGGATCATTAACCGTCTTGTCGGTCTATTCCGCAGTTCTCATGGTACCATTAGATGAACACG
Source organism: Bidens hawaiensis (assembly GCF_021521415.1). NCBI lineage: Eukaryota > Viridiplantae > Streptophyta > Magnoliopsida > Asterales > Asteraceae > Bidens > Bidens hawaiensis. The sequence continues at coordinate 22,666 of NW_027500447.1, forward strand.
GGAGAACTATCGTTTATGATTTTCTCTTTTGTTTACACTTGCACAGTCTTTCTTGTTTGTGAGCTCAATTGTGAGCACTGGCAGTCTATGAATCTTAGAGTTGGTCCCGATCAGATTACACCCTTGTTGAAAACCAGACATACACATGTTGCGCGCAGATTTATTATTATCTATGTATTGTATTAAACTTGATTTCTCACCAACACGCAAGTGTTTGACGTTTTATTTTAACACATGTTCAGGTTTGCAGTAGCTGTTTTGGAGTTCGAGGACACGTAGGAAGTTTTCTTTATTTTGGACCTAGATTAAAATGTATCAAGACAAGTTATTGCTGTTCGAATATTATGATTTATAATATATTGATTTATGATGATTTATGTTATCTTGTTTACTTTGCGCGTGCGCGAATGAATGTATTTATTAAATATTGACACCCAATAGTGTCACGAGTAATGAAACAATATGTGGCGCCCCGATGTATAATCCGCCTTTGGTCGGGGTGTTACAATAACGCGTTTTGGGCGCTTATGGTAGTGGATAATAGGAGAATTCCATAGTTAAGCGTGTTCAGGTGGGAGTAGTATCAGGATGAGTGACCTCCTGAGAAGTCTACACCTGGGCAACCAAAAGCAAATCCGTGGGTAATGGTGGTACGTCCCGGCTAAAGCGAACAATATTATGGTGCGATAGTAGCTGGGCTGTTACAGATGGTATCAAAGCCATGGCCGGACAGGTGGTGCCAGGTCCCGTGAGGATACTGGACCCTTAAGGTGGATCGTGATATCCCACAACAGCTGGGGAGGAGAATGAAGCCTTTTTTATAAGGATGTGGATACATTCCCCATCATAACGTGTTTTGGGCGTTTAATGGTAGTGGATGAGAGGAGGATTCCACAGTTAAGCGTGCTCAGGGGGGAGTAGTATCAGGATGAGTGACCTTCTGGGAAGTCTCCACATGGGAAACCAAAATCAAATCCGTGAGGTGATGGTTGTACGTCCCGGCCAAAGTGGACGATATTATGGTGCGGTGGTAGCTGGGCTGTTACAGAACAAGTGTCATCAAGTCGGGGAAAAGAAAAGGTGAAAAAAGATCGGTCGAAAATTCTATGTTACCTATGTGACAACTTAGGTCACTTTGCATCTAGTTTCCCGGATCGAGTTCGTAAGATTCAAGAAGCAAACAAAACCGAAGCCCGTGAAAATATTGATGATGCAGCTTTTATGCATCAAGTCGTGTTCTTAAATGAACAAAACCCAATACCAAAGAAATACAAGACTGAACCGCCCAAAGATGGTGTATGGTATTTGGATAATGGGGCGAGTACTCATATGACAGGAAACCGGTCATATTTTCGGAATTGTACGAGAACATAACCGGGAGGGTTAAGTTTGGAGATGGGTCATATGTTAAAATCAAGGGGAAAGGGTCGATTCTTTTCCAAGGAAAATTGGGCGAACAAGATTTGCTAACTGAGATTTATTACATTCTGGAGTTAAAAAATAATATAATAAGTCTCGGTCAAGCAACGGAGTCCGGATGTGACATTCAGATGAAACATGATCTTTTGACCATGCACGATGAGAATGGGAGGTTACTCATGAAGGTCACGAGATCCACAAATCGGCTCTGTAAGATACGAATGAAGATTGGAGCTTCCGTGTGTTTGCAATTAAAGATTGAAGATGATGCATGGCGTTGGCATGCAAGACTTGGGCACATCAATTTCGAGTTAATGAAATCGAAGACTAAGAATGATCTAGTACGAGGTTTACTGCATGTTGAACACGGAAATCAGTTATGTGAATCGTGTTTGGTGGGTAAACAAACGAGTCGTTCGTTTTCGGCCATAACCATGAGCTTTAAGTGAAAGGTTTATATGAGCTTTAACTTTCAAGTGGGTTGAAGTCATTGAAGCTTTATATTTTTTTTTATCTTCATAAAGAATTCAGATTTTATAGAAAGGATTTCAAAAGCTAAGAACGTTGTATGTGTTACCCTACATTTTTCTTCTTAGTCTTCAAGTGTGCTATTACAATTTTCATTTATGAAAATGGGTCATTTTAAAAATGTTTCGATTTGCTTTGGCTTGGGTCAAAATTGGTCATTTTAAAAGGGTATCATTTTAGTTCCGGTCAAGGAGTTAGTACAAAAAGATATCGATTTTGCTCGGGTTTCAACGAACCTTTTTAAAATCGTATCGATTTGCTTCGGGTTATAACGAGTCAATTTAGAAGATATCGATTTGGATCGGGTTAAAATTGGTCATTCTCAAAACATAACGATTTGATTCTGGTTAAAAAATGTCATTTTAAAAAGGTTTTGATTTGGTTCTGGTTCTTAAATGTGCTTCAGTTTATTAGGGTGCAAGACTTTTCACATGAAATGTAAAAACAGTTTTTGTAGTCAGTTAGTCACTATGTTTGTTAGATTAGTGTATAAATGTTTATGTCATCGACTATGTTCCCGGTCCAGGAAGAAAAGAAGCGTGAATCATTCTTGGCTGTTTATCAAGAATCTTTCCTAGATGCTTATTTTCTAATTAGCTTGCTTTCCAGACTAATGTTAGTGAAATTTGTTTGTTTTCTGTTAATATTGTAAGTTTATGTATTAAAGGTTTAAATTTTCTTCATAAACATTCTACTAGGTAAAGTCATTCTTTGTAACTTTATGTATTTCTATACTTTGTGTGCGTATAAATATGAACTGCAACTAAAAATCATGTTATTGTCACAAAAAGTATATTAAAAATAATTTGTTATTTGAAATTATATATGTGTTCCTTAACGATTTCTATATTTCCGTCTGTGTCGTGCACAGGTCAATAACCAGGTTAGTGAAATACATAAGTGATTCGTTATTGCCAAGCATCACTATAGAATATTTTAGTAATATAATGAAATAAACATTCCATGTATATTTAACAACATTATCCAAACTTACATTTACTTGGGGATACATATATATAAAAGCGGATGTTGGTTAAGAATATCTATCCCCTTAATTTGTCTCTACATAAATGTCACTCCATGTTCGAGGATGACACTTTGTCTGATGACCTTTCCCATTCTGTAGTAGCTGTGTCAAGTTATGTAGTATTTTGTTTTTATGTTTCCACCAAGACAATTTTCATAATTGTTCCCCATAAATCATTTAATCGCAAAATTGCCCTTTTTAGGACCACTTGGCAACTTCTAATTGGTAACTCCTCTAACGCCCATATCTTTCTATTTTTGTACAATATTAAAATTTTATGACTTTTTTAATAACATATATGGAAAATATCAACAAAAGTGCATATCTATAAGGAGTTTCACGTAACTTGCTAACAATACGTTGGTTTTGTTATTCAAAGGAAGGTGGCGGCTTAGCTTCGTTTACAGGCTTATTTATTGTACTAGATCTTTTATTAACTTATGACAGAAATTTCATGTCCTTAAAAATACTTTAATCTAAAAAAAAACGTTGGTTGAGTTTGTCTTAATAGTTCGTTAGCTGTGTCATATTATTTGTTGACAATTCTGAAGCTGGATGTATGAATGTATACATGGATTATACAAATTAAACTGTATAAACCTGACTTTATTTTAATTTCCGAAGGCCATTGTATGCTGATGAATTTGTAGAACTTGGCGTTATTTTGTTATCTTGAATCGTGAAACTTTGATTCCAAGCCCTAACGTGTTACAGGTGAGTATGATTTTTAAGAGTGTATGTATATACGTTCGCATGTATAATGAAATATAGTTTTAGTGTGTTTCGTGAATGCATATATAATGAAATATAGTTTGAGCTAAAGAATATGACCTTTGTTGAGACTTGATTGTTGATAAGTAGATTTGAAATAGTGTTTGATATTTTAGGGATTTTCTTTTGTATTATACACTGTTTTGCAATATATAGTATAGTGTTTCGTTTTGACCCAATTTATAGCTTTAAGTTGTGATTAAAATGTGTGTTATTATACAAGGTTTCTACCCCTTTCCGACGAAGGATATGTTCTCCTATCAACCAAGGCTCTCAATGAGACAGCATGGGCCCTGCCGCTTTCAGCTCTCATGGGCCATGCCGCTCTTTACGAAAAAAATCAAAAATTTTGGATCCTTCGGTTATTGGGTCATGTGCAGTTGTACACCTTGCATAGGGTAATAAGACGGCCCTGACATCAACCGATGTAGGTACTACATTTCCGCTCCTTAGGTAGCCCAACAGTATTGTCGCACAAGTCTGCCCCTAACATCGATACTATTTGTTGCAATCCAAGTAAGTCGTGTATAGATATTTTCCCGATTTGTCTGTTATGCATTGCCTATCCCAGATCTATACACAGGTCATTCAGTTGAGAAGATGGATCCTGTAGCTTTAAGTTTAAACTAATGAGATGAAAATAAAAATAAGAATAAAGTTATTATCCTGGAGTTGGAGTCGTTTTGTGGGACAAAGAAAATGGCTTATTTGGTATTATCGCGGCCCACTAAGGTTTTGCCAAGTCATGAAAGTAACTGTACAATGTCTTTTTCCTATAACGACTTTTTCATAACCATTCCTCTTCACATGGTTTTTAAGAGACCACGTCTACCTTTATTATTCTCATAAATTACAAAAATTATCAATGGAAATGTAGGCCTACGAAAATGACCAAAATAGGCGAAAAGGTATTATTATTATTATTATTACTATTTTTTTCATTTATTATTTTTAACTTTCAATATTTAAAGCATATGTATCATACTATTATAATCAATATTTCTTATTATATTTAATTTTAATATAAGGATATTTCTAAATTGATATGGTTAAGATGCTATTCTGCCATTTTTTTTACTTTGGTGGGGGTGGTCAGGGATATTTTTCAAAGAGTTTTATTTATATGGGTGTCGGGAGTTCGTGTCTCACTAGAGACGAAAATTTGTTAAAAGTAACCTCTATGAGTCCAGGGGTCTCTCAGGTGAAAAAAAAAAGAAAAGAAGAATAAAAAGAAAGATGATATTCTCAATTTATACCTTTTCCTTCAAATTTCAACAAGCAAAATTTTATGTCAAATTAGATTTATTTTTCCAAACCAAGGTTGTAAAGTCGTAAGGCGGATCTTAGGCACACGAATGAGAAGTTGGGTGTACTCGAAGTACTCGGAGAGTAATTGGACATTGTATATATAAAGAAAATTAAATTTTGGATATTATATATATGTCAAATGTAATAAATTTACTAATATTTATATCACAATAGATGAATATCAATATAAATAAGAAAAATACATTTTTAAATAATAAATCATTCTAAAAATTGCTAATCATTAATTAAACAAATGATATTTGTTCTTTAATATTATAGAAATACGGATTACGTTTTATATTTTTAAGTAAAAATCGGCCCAAGTTCATCTATTAGATGTAAGGTTGATCATCTTTAATCGATTCTCAGTAACTAGGCGGAGTTAAAGAAACTTGCATCCGCGACGTATCTTGTAGCGAGTACTTGGGGAGTACTCGGCCTTGTAAACCTACTTTTACAACATAATTTTTTTTATTGTAATCGTTTAGGACGAGAGGTACTTTTCGTTTGCTTAATTTCATAAAAGTAACAATTTCATCTAATGCTGTCCATACTGATTTTTACATTCTAGGCCCGACTCATTCAACATCAGAAATCTCATTCATTTAGGTTTTGAATATAAAATCTTATGATCCCAAGTCTTAACCATTACTTCATGGTATTAAACCAGAATTTATTGACAACAGACCGACAATAGTTTAAAAATGTTAATAAAAGAAGTGTTGGATTAACTTTCGTATACATACTTTAAACATATTAGATTAATATGATTCTTTTAGAAGTATGAAATTAATGACAAAAGAATTATTAAATTTTGAGGATAAATATAAGGAGTTGATGTCTATCCATACTATTCGCAGGGAACAAAATGTTTGCTAAAGTTTGGGAGACTTTGGTAGAATGGATGTGGATCTCATGGGCTTGATTGTGACTACCACAGGCTGCAGTCAAATATAAAATTTGACCAAGGACGATCAAATGATAAGTTTAATATCATCAACAATTTTAGACAACTAGCTATGATTTACTTAAATACCAAACAATAAATCATAATAAGCATTGATAAGAGTTATGATGTGTAGAGTATACGGTCATTTAATATTATACGACTTTCGCTAGAAAGAAACTACTAAAATTGTGAAAGTGATGCTGCAGACCATGGAGTTCAAGGGGTATCGCCTCTTAACACCTCTTTTTTGGGGTCTTGCTGAAGATCGATATTAGCAAAGGTACTACTAATATTCAATGAAAGTTGCTCAACAGCAAACACGAACTACATCAACTAAGTTTATGTCAATGGGCCAGCCATCAGTAGCAACATAGTTACTACCAACGGAGTTTCTGCCAAAAATTTTCCCTTAAACAAATGATAAATGCAAAGCAGTTGCAACCGGCATTTGTTATACCCATTTGTCATACCCTTTCATGAAAGCCTGCATCGATTCAACAGACCGTTGTGATGGCTTGACTTTATAAAAAGCGAATGTTCACATAGAGTCAGAGAAGAACATAAATTTTTCTAAAAAAAACATGCCATATCTTCATCTATACACAAAATATTGAATCTGAAAGTCGACTCATTACATGGTTCATACCGACAAGACACCATGAAAAATTAGTTAAACAATTTATAAATCCACGTATATTAAACTTTTCAAAGTGTTCAATTCAATATTGTTTTGAAGAGCAAGGGCACAGCTTTAGAGGGACTTTGAGTGGCCCCGGTCACTGCCTTTTTCTCCGTTAATAGAGTAAATTTTGTGATTTTTTCCGAAAATTTTTATAGGTATTAAGCGCGGTCACTGCCAAATTATTTTTTCAAAGAGCTACCGGTCACCACCAATTTTTTTTTTAAAAATATAATACCCTATCTTTTGATTTTTTTTTATAAAACATCACGGTTTTTATAAACAAATGTTATAAAAACTGTAAAAAAAGCTTAGTTTTTAATAGGCACTCAAATTTGGAGAGGGCTTTTTGTAAATTGTTGGATAACATAACTTTAAATGAAAAACAAAAAACAAATGGGAATTAAAAAAAAAATGGATCGGCTTCAGTCTCACGCACGCCCTCACCTGCTTCCCTTTCCCTTCTGCCTTCTGTTTGCCAATCGCCACCGCCACCGACCCACTACCCCACCGCCGTTCGCGCTCATCCACTGCTGCCGCGCATCCCCGCTCATCCACCACCGCAAGGTAATATTTTATCTGCTCTTTCTTTGTGTTATTGTTTAAATCAATGATTATAAAATTGGGGTTTGTAATTGTGAATTAGGGATTTAGGAAAATTAGTCAATTATGCTTGTAATAGGTATTGTATGATGAAATTTTACTCTAATTAACCTATTGAATCTTCTTAATTATATATATGGATGTCGTATTGTTTTTTCCGACCCGAACCAAACCACCGACACGGCCCGAACCACCGACATGAACCGAATCGACCCGAAAATTTTTGGATCCGTGACTTCGGTCACCGTCATGGCAAAGGCCAACTTCGCCACGGTTGAAGAGTAAAGAAAAGATATAATCTACGGATAATATAGCATGACAATGCAATTAAATGATATCCCTTTTTGACTTATTAATTGCATGACAATGCATTTACTTCACATATTGTTTTCGATAAGATTGTGGATAATCAAGTATGACCATTAAATGGATAAGAAATATATTGAAGACGAGTAAATACAATTAATATTTCCTAATAATTATGAGAAATGTTAAAATATAAAGGGAGACAAAAATGAGAAGCGTGAGAAGGATTTGTGACCACACAAAAAACCCCTAAAAAATTCAAAAAAGTTAGTAAAAAATCATAACTCAAAATATAAATAAAAAACGAAAAAGTTTAAAAACCAAAAATGTTTCCCTCGTCATTCTCGTTACAAAAAAAAACGCCGAAAAGACACAATGCAGAGACAAAAGATACAATGACGAAAACGAACAAAAGACACAATTATAAGTAAAAAAAGACACAATAAATCACAAAATATAACAAAATGTCGAACAAAATATAACACAATGTTGAGTAATATAACACAATATCAAGAAAAAAGACACAATGTCAAGGAAAAAAGACACAATCAATGACGAAAATAAACACAAAACACAATGATAAATAAAAAGACACAATTGTCTTTTTCACTCAACGTTGTGTCATTTTTTTTAAGAACGAGGAAGTCGTTAGAAAAATTTTTGTGTTTTTACTTTTTTTGTTTTTTATTAAATTTTGAGTTATGATTTTTTATTTATTTATTTTTAATTTTTTAAGGGTTTTTTTTTGTGTGACTATAAATCATTCTCACCATTCTCATTTTTATCTCCCTTTATAGAATAACTTGACCCTGATAATTATTCAATGGTAGAATTTCCTCGCATTATGCAGTAGGAATTTAGTTTTGTTAGATATCGGTTCTATTCGGTTACATGTACACTAACAGAAATCGGTATGACAACCGAAAGGAAAAACAAGGAAATTTAATCGTGTTATGCTCAAAAGAATATCAACACGTGTTACATCGATTGAAAACATAAAAACGAGTACGGATACCGATGTCACTATTGTTATCAGTTTAGCTTGTTACAAAATTTATAAAAAACGTCGAGAAACTTTTTTTTAAAACACACTTGCCTATTTAGTCACGGTTCCAGTTCTACAAAACATTTCTCTCCAAAGCATAGATCATCCTTGCAAAAAGTAGACAAAATAACAGTTCCTAAGGTACATAATAAGGACACATACAGGGGCGGACCCACATAGTCACAATTGGGGTTTCGGGACATCAATGTTTTTTAAAAATTTTTTAGAAACAGTATATAAATTTTTTTAAAGACCCCATATGAATTAACACTTGAAACCCATACTATTAATATTGATGTGGTCTAGCGGAAGGTTCATTGTTTTCCCTTTGAATGGATGCAAGTTCGGGTCTTGCAAGATACCTGTTTTTGTTTTTTTCCCTACTCAATATTATTTGTTTTTTTCCTTGTTTTCCCTACTCAATATTATTTAACCTCAATGTGTGTAGACATTACAACAAACACCCAACTCAATATTCATTATTTACTAAGGGTTTGTTTTCCCTTTCATTAACAAGGTTACTTTTTGATAGCAGGAAATCAAAATTTATAAATAAATAGAGACTTTATAGTAAAAAGGATGGAACTCAACCCATATTTCGAGCCAAGAATCTACAGAAAAACCATTTTTTAGTTCATGGGTTCAAGAAGCACTTTTCAAGAACACACTGATTCAACGTAGATCAATATAATCTAATTTGTACATGTCAAAATCAAATTTATGAATCTTTTTTTCTTTAGCTTTTCTTTCAAATTTCTTAATCTTTTTTTCTTTAGCTTTTCTTCAAATTCGTACATCATCAATCGTTATTAGTATGAGGTTGAAAAGTTCAACACGGTATTAGACATGCAAATGCAAAAGCTTGGCGACCGTTTTAATGATAACCACACCGGATGTTGTGTGTTTTATTCTAATGTTGTTTTTTATTATGTCCCTCACTTCATCTCGACCCAACCCGAACAACAACCGACCTGAAAAATTTGAACACCGAAAAAATGGGACCCGGTTGACAAAAAATCCTGGATCCGTCACTGGACACATACACGGAGCGACCCTCATCTTGACCCGACACAACCCAAACGTGAATGAACTCAATGGCTACGTAACAACTTATACGTGTTGGAACAACAGATTTGTTGTTGAAGTTCTAACAATCTGGACACACAATAAGTCTACCAACTCGACAATTTCCCTTTGATCAGGCATCACCCACGTAGGTTCCAGCTGATATTTGGTTGTTGTTGCCTCTACGATAAATGTGCGTGACGTATTATCGGGTGTGTATGTGTTGGAAATTGGGCCCCAATAATCAAACACGAGAACACAATTCTAAACAACTCGTTCGACTCTTTTCTTTATAATAAAACAAAAAAACTTAATCACGCATAAAATATTAAGCCTATCAATATTTTTAACCTAAATCAACTATAACTTGAACTCTTACTCCTAATAAAAAGATAATTGTAAAGACTTTAAACAACTCAATAAACTTGAATAACCGACCCAAACTTAAACTCTTAACAGTTTAAACATTTATCAAGATTAACTCTTCAGTAAAAACCATTTTTGTCTCTTCCTGCTTCTATACCATACCATTCGTTCAGTTGGGGGAATGTAATGGTGGCAAGACAAATGACATACAGTTAAATGATGCCCCTCCCATGGAATGTGAAAAAGACATTTGGTGTGTCTCGAGGTTCCCACTCATTTTCGTACGCCCAACTAAAGATTCGACTCGTCTTATACAGACTCACAACGTACTAGAACCGGTCAACTTCAAGTATCAGCAACGTGTTGGACCCGACAAATAGTAGATATCAAATATGCGATGTATAAATGAAACCCAAAATATATATGTAACATCTATGGATTTTTTTTGCAAAAATGCTAGTCTTTTGTGCTCGTATTAATTTCATCGTCTACATTTATTAGTGTTGAATTATGTGTCATTTATTGAATAACATTTTCTTTATATGCGTAATTATATGATCCTATGTTCATTTCATCATAACCGTGCTTAATCATTAATATAACACGTTGAACCGGAATGCCTAGATTAATATTTTATAACATGTAACAAAATATTTTGTTATTATTAATTTTATCCTAAGTAATTAAATTAATCATGTGATTAAAAAAATGGAGTATTCTAGAACCTTGTATCTTAACCTTGTTTCTCAAATTAATTTATCTAGTTTTTTTAATTTTGAAAAAAAAAAGAGAAAAAATAATAAATGCAAAAGTGCCGTGCATTTTTTTTAACACATGCAAACACACATATTTTTTTTTACTATTATTATGGTATATATTATTATTATTGTTGTTATTATCTTTATCTTTAAGGTATCTCTTAAGTTTTAAACAAGTTTTATCTCTATCTCAATTGTATTCAAACCTTCCATCCTTCACTATAAATAGACCCTCTCATTCTCATTATTTTTCACACCAAATCTCATTCTCTCTTTTCTTTCTAAGCATAATCAAGTAAGTTTTACATATTTTTCTTTGTTCTTCATATATCTTTGATTTTGATCTTGTTCTTTTAAATTTCTTTTAGTTTGTTCTTATGTTCTTGAGTTTTCTTTTTGTGACATTTGTCAATTTCGGGTTATTTTATACTTGTATTCTTAATGTAAACCCGACCCGTTTTGTATCCCGAACCTTTCGATATTATCAAAATGATGAATTTTATGTTAAATATTTGTTTTATAGTTGTTGGATAAAAAAAACACCCTTTTCGGTTCTTAAAATTCCCCGAAAACGCTCAAAACGAACTCCAGGGACTAAAACTACCAAAATGGAGACTTGAAGGACCCATTTGTAGTTTGTGCTTCTTGGGTCTATAACCAACCCATTTTCATGAAACACCCTTTATGAAAGACCCATTCAACTTACCCTATATATACACACCCATCTTCTTCATTTGTGCTTGCTCATTTCTTCATTTCTCTCTCAAATTCTTGAATTCTAAGGTTGTTCTTCATAAGCTAATCTTTCATTTTAACTAACTTCTCAATACTTAAAGCTTGATGTTACAACATATATATAATATACACTCCTTGTTTACCTTCGGTCTTTCATTTCTCCGGTCTCGGCCGGTTGAAATGTCGGGCTAGTAAGGCAAGGTTACATGGAGGACTTTGTAGTCCTTGTTTATATATTTAACAAATCTAACCATATAACTTGTTATACTTGCTTAACTTCTACATATTTTAGTTTATTGTTCATATTTGTCAAGTTCCATGGTATTGGGTATGTGGTGACCAGCGTCGATTTCATCCCGAGTTGAGAACCGAACCAAAAACCGAACTTTTGTTTAAAAGCATTATTGTTAAATTTTTTAATGTAAAACTTGAGTATTATTATTTATAAGTTATTTTACAAGTTCCATGGTAATTGGGTATGTGGTAACCATCCTCGGTCTTATTCCGAGTCAAGGACCGAACCAAAAACCGAACTTTTGTTTAAAAGCTTTATTGTTAACTTTTTGAATGTAAAACTTGAGTATTATTATTTATAAGTTATTTTATAAGTTCCATGGTAATTGGGTATGTGGTAACCATCCTCGGTCTTATTCCGAGTCAAGGAACGAACCAAAAACCGAACTAAACCGAGTTCACTCGCTTAAGACACAAAAGTGTGTTTTTAGCCACCAAAACTCATATTTTTCTTCAAGATTATATTTTAAATCAATTTTAGTTAGTTTCTAAACATACTTGGCATGTCGGTAACCAACTTTGATTTTATAACAAGTTCGAACCGATAAGGTCGTATACTCGCTTAACGAACGTTAAGGTTCTTCACAATAGAACTATATACTTGGTTAAGTCTATTTTGATTTTATTGAGTTATCTCATAACATTTATTATCTTGGGAAGTTAACAGTGAGCTTGGTCAATTATCAAGTCTCGAACCGACAAACCCGAACACTCGTTTAAACCTCGTTTTGGGTATTCTTATAACCAAGGGTTTTGCAATATCGCATTTTAACCCACATTACTACTTAACATAGGTTAAGTAAAAAAAGAAAAAAACTAATGAATAGAATACCGAGACCCGGTTTCGAGTAAACTTATTTTACAAAACTCGTTTTTTTAATTTCTCAAATATTTACATTTTAAATCCTAAACTTTATTTATTTACTTTATTTGTCATGTATTTTATTTTAAACCCTTCCAAGACTACCTACTAACACAAGACCCGTTTAATATAGGTCTTGCTCGTTAAACCGATCTCTCCGATTATTCAAGACACTATCTTTCAAGTTACTTGTTAATGTGAGTACTTTTTCATCCCCCGTTTTCCATCTTTCATTTTGGGAGTGACATTGCATACTTATTCAAATTCAAATGATTTATACTTGAGTCTTAAACCACAACACGTATTGTATATGTTTACTTAAATAAATGCTCGATTTGGTGTTATATGCTTTACATGATTATGTGCAAATTCTTGAATGCTAAGGCAGGTAGCCTCTTGAATGCTAAGGCAGGTAGCCTCATCAAAGTATGATCATACGTTAATTCTGAGTATATATGGTATCCCCATATAGAAAGGTGTCGTCAATGTATTCTTATTGACGATTTCATTATTGTCGTCAATGTATTCTTATTGACGGTTTTATTATCTAAATTGTTGCTATTTTTTATTGTTTTCATATACTAGTTGTGGATTTCATACTATATACTTATTGTCCAAAACTATGAAAATTGCTCACCAACCTTCGTGTTGACAAACTCTATTTTATGCAATGTTACAGGTTTGATGTTAGCTTGATTGGATTACTTGAAGAAACTTATTATCTTGGCTTTAGGATATTATAAAATAAAAGAACAAGTTATTTGTTTATCTATCTATTTGGCATTTTGTATGTACAGTTGTTGTGTTATTTATGATGATATGGATTTAAATGAGTTGTTTAAATATTGTAACTTTATAGTGTCATTGTGCAATGAGCAATCATGTCGCGCCTCGACGTTTCCGCCTTCATTGGTCGGGGTGTGACACTTTTGAATCTTCATAATTGTTCATATACTCTCACCATGATCATCATAAATTGTTAATAAACCCTTACTTTTTGCTCTAAAAGATTATGATGATCATGTTATTCCAAGAAATCATAATAGTTTTCTCATAATCTTGGATTAAATTATAATTTTTCCATGAACAACTATGAATATTCTTATGATCTTCAAAAAAAAACTCATAAAGTTATCATAACTAAAAATTATATTTACATAATTGGTCCTTATACTTTCATAAATGTCCATAAATATCCTAAATTATAATATTTACACTTTAAACCCTATACTTTCATAAATGTTAATAAATATCCTAAACTATAATATTTACACTTTGAACCCTACACTTTCTTAAATGCCAATAAACACCCAAACTATATGATATTACACTTTTAACCTCGTACTTTATTATTTATGAAAACCATTCTAAAACATTTTGAGTTAGTATACAAATAGAGTATAAACCGGGTATGTATGTATCTGACAAGCAAACGGTTCTGTCTAAGGCAAGAGTGGCGTAAATAATCCCATTGGACCCGTGACTCTTACCTGGGAATCAACTTGCTGGAGGTCATGCTCTTGGTTTAGAACATTCTAGTATGCGACACTCTAACTAATTTAAAAATCAAACTTAATCTAGGGCATCCCGTAACCGGTTCAACAAACTCTTGCTCGTGTTCGTGTTCATCCGTCAAGCAAGGTGAGTTCATAGCCCCTTTTACATGCTTTTAAACGTTTTATAATTCGGGGTGGAAACATGCATAATCAATTTGTTTTATACATGCTATTTGATTCAAGCTTTATTTCATAATATTCGTTATGTGTGATCATTACAAGTGTATACTTAATCGCATGTACAACCATTAACTTGTTAAGCCCGTGGTAGTATGATGATAGATCTATTGGCCCGACCCGCCCACTCAGGCCTCGGGTAGAGGCCTGTGTGTTCAGAATCCGACGATCGTTAAACATCAAAAATAATAGTCTAATCGTGGATTAGACGACTCGCTAAACGTGTCAAAGGTTTGGTTGTAATCACAAAGTGTACAAAGTAACTTAACACATATGGAATGTTTTCAACATAAAACTTATTTTTTCAAAACCTATGTTCTCACCAACTATTTTTAGTTGACACTCTCGCATGTTTTTCAGGTGATGGAAATTAAGTTATGAAGATTCTTGAAGTTTCATATAGGGCATGAGTCAGACTTAGAAGTTGAATGAATAAAGTGCTATGTCATATTTTCTATTTGGATTATATTTGAATAATTCGTTGGTTTCTTTTAATAGGAGTTTTTACATTTAATACCATGTGCATGATTTCAATCTACGCACGCCCCGGCGTTTCCGCCTTCGGCCGGGGGGTGTGACAGATTGGTATCAGAGCCTTGGTCGTAGAGAGTTAGTAACCGACCTACGTCTAGGAATGTCCTTTAGGTTGAAATTATGTGCTATTAAATGTCATAACTTCATATTTTTAGCATGTGTCTCGATTTCGTCAACTCTTTCATAAACTCCTACATCCCCTTGCCACCGTGGGACGAAGACTTCATTGCTCTATTTTATAGCAAAACATTTGCTTTATTATTCCTTACTCTTTTACTTATCCACCTTATATAATGATTTCTTAGAATGCCTCCTCGTTGCGATGCCTCCAATGACAACAACGACAATGACACCCCACTAGCAACTGTGCTCGCTCAAATGGCTACTCTTCTTCCCGCTATTGTCAATCAACTCAACGGCAACAACAACAATAACGGCAATAACAACAATAATGGCAACAACTACGATCAATCCTACCGAACCTTTGTTGCTTCAAAACCTACCGAGTTCACTGGCTCGGAAGGTGCCACCGGGTTGCTGCAATGGTTCGAGAGCACGGAAGCCGCTTTAAGCATGTGCAATTATCCGGAGAATCTAAAGGTGAAGTATGCTTCTAGCACCCTCAAGCAAGGGGCCTTGACTTGGTGGACCACTCAAATCAGGACTCGAGGCCGTGAGCCGGCCTTGGCTCTACCTTGGGCCGAATTCAAAGACCTGCTGACTAGGAAATATTGTCACAAGAGCGAACTCCGAAAGATGGAAGATGAGCTTTGGGGTCATACCATGAAAGGAGACGATCACCTTGGCTATACCAACCGTTTCCAAGAACTATCCTAGCCACCTAGTCACTCCTGAGGAAAAAGCCATTGATCGCTATATAAATGGCTTACCTCCTTCAATGAGGAGCATGATCTTAACCGTTAATCCTGGAACCCTCCAAGATGCTATACAACTAGCCAGTACCTTAACCGATGAACTAGTCAAAACCGGAATTTTGGGGAAGGATTCGGGGAAACAAAAAGAGAGAGAATTTAAGAAGACTAGTTACCAACCTAATAAGAAACCTAAAACCACCAACTATGCTGCAGTCACCCCTGCTGTGCCCGTCCAAGCTGTGGCTCCTACTAACCAAGCCCCGGCTAGGGCAGGGTACTCTGGACCTCACCCCCTATGCTCCACCTGCAACTATCATCACCCACCAAGTTCCCAATGCCGAAAGTGTACCAATTGTGGTCGATTTGGTCATCTAGCCCCTCGATGCCGAACTGCCCCTGCTGCTTGTAATCAAGCCATGGTCACCAACCCTGCTCCACCAAATAATAACAATGCTCGTGCTTGCTTTCAATGCGGTGGTTTGGACCATTTCAAGAACAACTGTCCCCAATTGGCTCCAAACAATAACCAAGCCACTCGTGGTAGAGCTTTCACTATTGGTGCTTCAGATGCACATCAAGATCCCAATGTCATAACCGGTACGTTTCTCTTAAATAACCATTTTGCATCCATACTATTTGATACGGGCGCAGAAAGAAGTTTTATATCACTTGATTTTGAACCTCTTGTTAAATGGAAACCGGTAAAACTGGACTCCCCTTACATCGTCTAGTTAGCCAATGGTAACACTGCCCAAGCCAATACTATTATTCGTGATTGCACCTTGACCTTTGATGACCACTCTCTTAATATTGATCTAATTCCCTTTAAGCTTGGTAGTTTTGACCTAGTTGTGGGAATGGATTGGTTATCCCGTAATCAAGCCGAAGTTGCCTGTGCCGAGAAGCTCATTCGTATCCCGTTACAATCCGGCGAAACACTAATCATTCAAGGAGAAAAACCCGATCGTAACTTAAAAATCATCTCTTGCATGAAGGCCCGTAAACTTTTGAGGAAACAATGCTATGCCTTTTTAGCCCATGTAATTGACAAGAAATCCAATGTGAAAAAGATTCAAGACATTCCTGTTATCAAAGACTATCCTGAAGTTTTTCCCGATGACTTGCCAGGACTTCCTCCGTCTCGACAAGTTGAATTTCGAATCGACCTTGTACCCGGTGCAACTCCCATAGCCAAAGCTCCATACCGTTTAGCCCTATCCGAAATGCAAGAACTCTCTAGCCAACTTCAAGAACTTCTCGACAAAGGATTCATTCGGCCTAGTTTCTCACCTTGGGGAGCTCCTGTCCTTTTCGTCAAAAAGAAGGACGGATCTTTCCGCATGTGCATCGACTACCGAGAGTTAAATAAACTCACCATCAAGAATCGGTACCCATTACCGAGGATTGATGATCTCTTCGATCAGCTTCAAGGAGCCACTTGTTTTTCAAAAATTGATCTGCGCTCGGGTTATCACCAACTGCGAATTTTCGATGAAGACATACCCAAAACCGCCTTTCGAACACGCTATGGACACTACGAGTTCATGGTTATGCCCTTTGGCTTGACTAATGCACCCGCGATGTTCATGGACCTTATGAACCGAGTTTGTAAACCGTATATCGACAAATTCATCATCGTTTTTATTGATGACATTTTAATATATTCTAGAACCAAGACCTATCATGAGCAACACCTTCGCCTTACCTTGGAACTGTTGAAGAAAGAAAAACTTTATGCTAAATTTTCGAAATTTGAATTCTGGCTTCACGAAGTTCAATTTTTGGGTCATGTTATCAACAATAAAGGTATACACGTAGACCCCGCAAAAATAAAAGCCATCAAAAATTAGGAAGCTCTGAAAAGCCCATCAGAAATTCGTTCATTCCTTGGTCTAGCTGGTTATTATCGTCGTTTCGTCTCGAATTTCTCAAAAATAACCTTACCGCTCACCACCTTAACTCAAAAAGGCAAGCCGTTCATTTGGGAACAAGAGCAAGAAGACGCATTCCAAACCTTAAAGCAAAAGCTTTGTAATGCACCCATCTTAACCCTTCCCGATGGAAATGATGATTTCATTGTCTATTGTGATGCTTCAAATCAAGGTCTCGGTTGTGTACTCATGCAGCGAGGCAAAGTCATAGCTTATGCCTCTCGACAACTCAAGATCCATGAAAAGAACTACACCACTCACGATCTTGAGTTAGGTGCGGTGATTTTTGCTCTAAAAATTTGGAGACACTATCTCTATGGAACTAAATGTATCATCTATACTGATCATAAAAGCTTGCAACACATCCTCAACCAAAAAGAACTCAACATGAGGCAACGGCGTTGGGTTGAGCTACTCAATGATTACGATTGTGAAATTCGCTACCACCCCGGGAAAGCGAAGTCGTAGCCGACGCACTAAGCCAAAAGGAAAGAGTTAAACCTGTTGGTACATGATGTCAGTAGTTCAGTGTCTAGTGTCTGTAATCGAGTTAGTTGGATTTGTGTTTTGGATATAAGCGAAGTTCTCACAAGTTCGCTGATATAGGCGAACTTGTGGAACAAGCGAAGTTAGGGACAACTTCGCCTAAACATGCTAGGCGAAGTTGTCGTGTTATATAAACTGCTAGGTTACGACTGTGTTTTATAGAATTAGAGGTAACGAGTTTACGAGTTGTGTAATCGGTGATCAGTGAATCACGTGTTTCCAGTTGCAATACAACGTGTCTTTGTTTATTGTAACTTGTGTTTGATCGTGTTACGTGTATCGTCTTCTACGCTCGTATCGTCTTACGTAGGGATTCCGCACCTACGTAGAACGAGATATTCCGTATAGATCTGGCTGGGAACCTACAATTGGTATCAGAGCTTTTGCTCGTGATTGTGTGGTTCGGGATTATCACGCGGGTGTAGAAATCGTTCCGTTCGACTATTCGCGGGACGAGTTTACCGAGTTTTTGTGTCCTACTCACCTCCCACCATCAAAAACAACCCATTACACCTTCGCATACCTCGCAAAATCCAGAAATCAAACCTGCAAAATCATCGTGTTCATCAGGCGAAGTTGCCGCTACTGTTTGTAGGGTTTAGGCGAAGATATAAGGTTAAGCGAAGTTATCCACAACTTCGCCTACCTCACAAGTTCGCTTATCTCAAGCGAAGTTATCCACAACTTCGCCTACCTCACAAGTTCGCTTATCTCAAGCGAAGTTATCCACAACTTCGCCTACCTCACAACTTCGCCAAATCAGGCGAATTTAAAAAGGAAAGCGAAGTTAAGAATTCAAGCGAAGTTAAGTCTTAAGCGAAGTTATCCACAACTTCGCCTACAGTACTGTTAAGGATAAATTTTTATTTTTCGGGTTTCTTTGTGTTTTCGTTTCGTAAAAGATGACTTCAATAAATATTACGGAACTGGTGAAGATGGAAGTGGAAGCGGGTTCAGCTACTAAGGCACCGAAGATGCTAAAGGGTACCGATTTCGTGGCTTGGAAGGATCGGTTTGAGCAGTATGTTAAATACCAAGATGCTAAGATGTGGGTGTGCATTCAAGATGGATACATTCCACCAACTGCTCTGTATGAGGGTCGTGAACAGATTAAGAAATACAACAAGATGGAAGAGGAAGAAAAGAAAATGTATGAGGCTGAAAGCAAAGCTCATGCAGCGATAACAATGGCTCTTTCACAAGAGATTCTTCACACCTTGAGGAAGTATAAAACCGCTAGAGAGCTATGGGAAGCACTTGAAAACCGATTTGAAGGTAATATGGGGATTCGTGCATCCAAGATTAAACTACTCAAAACCCAATTCTCGGTGTTCAAGTATTTGAAGAATGAATCACTTGATGATATCATCACGAGATATTATCACCTGATGACCGAACTCAGCAATTATTCCATTGCTTACAAAGAAGAGGAGATCGTGGAAAAACTCCTTGATGCTCTCCCACCGAAATGGGAGATGTACATTGTCTTGATTAGAGAAGACAAAGAGTTTGCCGACTATGACTTGGAAACAGCAGTCAACAAACTACGAACTTTTGAACTTAACATGGTTCGAAAAGAGACACCAACTGATCAGGTTCAGGATCCGGGAATGTATGGTGCAAAGGTTAACTCAAGTTCAAGTTCGAAGTCTGAATTGTCTGCTTACTACTCAAAGGGAGACTCGGGCGCTAACTCAACACATGAAGGTCATGTAACTCTCAACATGGATGGTGATGTGTGTTTTGTAGCTGGTGGTACAAATGCTTCTAAACCTCAAGCAACCAAGGGTAGTTTCTCTTCAAGTGTTTCTAACAACAACTACTCTAAGATGCCCATGAGTTTTAAATCTGCTGAACAACAGTTTGCTCTCTATGCATCTTTCATTGCTTCATACGAAAATTACATTAAGGGTAAGATTGTTGACCCGCAACTCTAGACGAAGACTATGATCAGATCGATGCTGATGATCTGGAAGAGATGGATCTGCAGTGGCAGATGGCGATGATTGTAAGAAGGGTTAAGAGGTTTATGAAGAAGACAGGTAGAAAGTTCGTTGGTGAAAGACCAGGTTTTGATAAGTCAAAGGTGCGGTGTTATAACTGTCAACAGAATTGACACTTTGCTAAAGAGTGCACAAATGAACGTGTAGAACGCAGTCAAAACAGGTCTACACAACAGAGTGGGGGTGGTAATGAGAATAGGGCCATGATATCCAGACAGAACGGGGAGTACAACTGGAATCTGCATGTGGAGGAAGTGTTCGAACAGGCCAATTTGGTGACCATCGAAACTGCAGGAAGTGAGAAAGTGAATGGAGAAAATCAAGCCTACATGGCAGAAGTGACAGATCAGCTCTCCGAGGTAAGTACTAAACTCCCTTGTACGAAATGTGAAAATCTGTCTGAACAATTGAAAACAATAACTGATCAGTTTGTTAGTTTAGATGCTCAATTTAAAACATTAAAAGAAGATCATCATTACACTAAAGCTAGAGAAAATAGTTACAAGGTAAAAATAAAAGCTAGTGAGAAAGATATCAGAAGTCTTAAAGCCAGTCTAGCTGAAAAAATACAAGTAATTGATCTTAGCTATGAAGTGTTAGAAGAGAAAACCAAACTAATAGATGAAAGGGATAAACAGATAGCTGATCACCAGGTGAAAGTGGTGGAACTTAACAGAAAACTTGAGCAATTTAGAAATTCCTCCGCTATACTTGATCACCTCGTAAGTGATCAACGTTCCCCAGTTAAAAGGGGAGGAATTGGATATAATGAAGTTCCACCACCTTATAATCATAACTACACTTATGATCCTAGTAATCAGAAATCTGTTGATGTTGAAATTGGTCAGACAGTTCCGGTTAAGGTTACAATTAAAGATCCAGAAGTTAGTAAAGGCGAAACGAGTATGCCTGTTTCTAATGTTAAGATTTCTGTTCCTAGTTTTGTCTCATCAAATTCGGACAAGTCATCCGAGTCGAGTGAGACAAAACAAGAGGCAGTGTTACCAAAACGTGGAGAGGAAAATAAAACAACTGAAAAGAATTCTCCACTAAACCCATATGTCCCACCATATGTTAGACAAACGGGCGGTAATGCAGCCTCAACATCTAAAACAACGATTGATACGAAAGTTGAACACAGGAGTTGTTTCAGATGCAATCAAATAGGACACCTGGTTGCTGATTGCCCTCTGAAGCAGAGATTCAGAGGTATGAGGCCTTCAAAAACTGAGAATAGAACTAACAGTATTCACTATAATGGTAAAAATGAAAACTCATCAAAGTTCAGACATTGGACTAATCCAGTTTTTCAAAGAAATCGATCTCAGTTTTTCCCTGTTAACAACCAAACCATTAGTAATAATTCATTTAATTCACGAAGGTTTGGATGGCCTCATAGTCAATCTACAAAAAGGTATCCTTTTAGGACTTACAGATATCATTCTAATACTAACTTTGGACAGCCAAAGTACGGGATGTATCGACCCAAGACCAATAGGTCTTGGGTCCCCAGATTTTAATCCTCTGCTTTAATCGTGCAGGAACAGTTGAACAGGGCTGCAAACAATCTATGGGTTGTGGATAACGGCTGTTCCCGGCACATGACGGGTAACAAGAATTTGTTACACGAATGGAAACCTGTTCAGGGAGGAAGAGTGAGTTTTGCTGGAGAGAGTGGTGGAAGGATTACTGGAATTGGGACGGTGACTAATGGTAAAATGACGTTAGAGAAGGTGAATTTTGTTGAAGAACTGAAGCATAATCTGCTGAGTGTATCGCAGATCTGTGACAAAGATTACACTGTGCACTTTACCAAGAATGAAGCGATCGTACTGTATCCTGGTTTCAAGATACCAGATGAATGGATAGTAATGAAGGCTCCAAGGGAAAAGAATACGTATGTTATGGACATGAGGTCGACTGAGATAGCAACAGAAGAATCGTGTCTTCTATCAAAAGCAACTGAATCGGAGTCCGAGTTATGGCATCGAAGAATGGGGCATATTCATCTTCGGAAAATGAACCACATTGTCAAGAATGGGCTGGTGCTGGGTGTTCCCTTGAAAAATTTCAACTTTGAAGACCAATGCTTATCGTGCAAAAAGTGAAAGCAACACAAGAAATCCTATCACACCAAGAAGGTTAATTCAATAGTCAGTACCCTAGACCTACTTCACATGGATCTCTTTGGTCCTGTGAATGTAAAAAGCCTAGGAGGAACATCTTACTGCTTGGTGATTACTGATGATTTCTCTCGATACTCTTGGATATATTTCTTGAAGTCAAAGGATGAAACGGTCCAGATGGTAATAAATTTGATTACTAAGGTTGAGAATATTATGGGAAAAGGGTTAAATACATCAGGAGTGACAATGGGACAGAGTTCAAAAACTATCAGATGGAGATCTTCTGCTTACAGAAAGGGATAGACCACCAGTACAGCGCTCCGTATACTCCGCAACAAAATGGAGTGGCTGAGAGGAAGAACAGAACGTTAATTGAAGGAGCCAGAACCATGCTGGTTGATTCGAAACTTCCTGTGGTGTTCTAGGCTGAAGCTGTTGCAACAGCCTGTTATATCCTTAATAGAGTTTTAACTGTTAAAAGATTGAATAAAACATGTTATGAACTTATGCATGGGAGAAAGCCTAACTTGAGTGGTCTTGAACCATTCGGGTCCCCGTGTTCGATATTAAAGACAAATTCTAAATTTGGTGAAATAGCCGACGAAGGTATTTTAGTCAGATATGTTGTTGGGACTCCCGACAGACGAGTCTTTAATACATCGACCAGCAAGGTTGAGGTGGTGTGTAACACTGATATCACAAGTTACAAATCACCAAAACCAAGCACGGGACCCGCTGGGGCTTTCGACTATGATAGGCTTTTTAAATCTTTTAACATGCCTTACTTGGATTGTGCAGAAGTTGATGAGAGAATTGCTACGAAGATGCTTTATGATGAGGAAGACAATTATGTGCAACGACCGCAGTACGATGAATGTCAGCCTTCCTCGTCAAATGCTGTCGATACCCCTGCTCCCTCTACAGAAGAGGAATTCTTCAATCCGTTTCACTCTCAACAACAATCACCCATTGATGAGCTACCTTCGAACCTGGAAGACAATCTGCAAGTCAGTTCGGTTTCGACTACGAGATTTCACAAAAATCACCCTTTGGAGAACGTGATAGGTGATCTGTCCGACGGTGTACAAACAAGACAAAGCTTGAATGAGCACACCTGTGTTTACACAAGCATTAAAGATACAGGCATCATTAACGAATGCTTGTATACCTGCTTCATCAGCCAGATTGAACCAAAGAACTATCAAATGGCTCTCAAGGACAGCTCGTGGGTCGAAGCCATGCAAGAAGAGTTAGCCCAGTTCAAGAAGATGGAGGTATGGAATTTGGTTGCAAAACCGAAAAATGTGCATGCGATTGGCACCAAATGGGCTTTCAAATGCAAGAGAGATGAAAAAGGGATAATTATCAGGAACAAGGCGAGGCTGGTTGTAAAGGGTTTTATTCAGCAAGAGGGGATCGACTACAATGAAGTGTTTGCTCCTGTGGCGAGATTAGAAGCGATTCGACTGTTTTTGGCATTTGCGGCACACAAAGAGATGAAGGTGTTCCAGTTAGACGTGAAGAGTGCGTTCCTTAACGGTAAAGTCGATGAGGTAGTGTACGTTGAGCAACCTCCGGGTTTTACTGACCCAGACTTTCCTGATCACGTGTACAAGCTAAGTAAAGCGCTATATGGGCTACATCAGGCCTCTCGTGCCTGGTACTCAACTTTATCCGATTACTTGCTTGAGAATGAATTTGAAAGGGGAAGGATAGATAGTACACTGTTCGTTAAGAGAAATGGAAGAGACTTTCTTCTGGTTCAAGTCTACGTGGATGACATCATCTTCGCTGCATCAAAAGTCGCCATGTGTCAGGAGTTTGAAGCCATCATGAAACAGAGGTTTGAAATGAGTGCTATGGGTGAACTAACTTTCTTTTTAGGACTGCAGGTTGATCAGAAGAAAGATGGGATGTTCATTTATCAGACTAAGTATGTCCATGACGTTCTCAAACGCTTCAAGATGGAGGACAGCACTCCATTTGATTCTCCAGTTTGCGTCAACCATAAATTGGGTGCTGATTCAGACAGTGATGCAGACGTGGACCCCACCCAATATCGGGCAATCATAGGTTCTTTAATGTACTTAACTGCTTCAAGACCTGATATTATGTTTGCAGTTTGTCTTTGTGCTCGCTTTCAGGCAAACCCAAAGGAATCTCACTTGAAGGGTGTGAAGAGGATATTGCGATATCTCAAAAGCAAGCCTAAGCTAGGGTTGTGGTACACGAAAAGAGGAGACTTGGAGTTAGTCGCCTACACAGATTCTGATTATGGAGGGTGCAATCAGAATCGGAAGTCAACAACAGATGGATGTCAGTTTCTTGGAGGCAGATTAGTGTCATGGCAGTGCAAGAAGCAGACCTCAGTCGCCATTTCAACCTGTGAAGCAGAATACATGGCAGCATCGAACTGCTGCTCCCAGGTTCTTTGGATACAACAGCAATTGCGCGATTATGGTCTGAATTTCACTCATACTCCTATTTGCATTGATAACACTGCTGCTATCTCAGTAACTAACAATCCCGTAAAGCATAGCAAAACTAAACACATTGACATCCGTCATCATTTTATACGGGATTGTGCTGAGAAGAAATTGATTGTGCTCGAAAAGGTTGATACGTTAGATAATTTCGCTGATTTGTTTACTAAAGCGTTTGACAAAACTCGTTTTCAAAACCTTGTTGAGCTGAATGGGATGATCAATCCCGAGTAACCGTGTTTTTTTTGTCTGTTTGTAAAAAAAAAAAAAAAAAAAAAAAAAAAAAAAAAAACCTCACTATCGCTTAGAATTATGTCGGTTGTGTAGGTTCCCAGCCGGATCTACACGGAATATCTCGTTCTACGTAGGTGCAGAATCCCTACGTAAGACGTTACGAGCGTAGAAGACGATACGAGCTAACACGATTGAACACACGTTACAATAAGCAAAGACACGTTGTATATTGCAACTGAAAACACGTGATATCAATCACTGATTACCCAACTCGTTACACGTAAACCAAAAAAAACTTATTAACATCTCAGCCGTAACCTATACTTATAAGCACGACAACTTCGCCTGGCATGTTCAGGCGAAGTTGTTCCTAACTTCGCTTACTCATCAAGTTCGTCTGTATTAGCGAACTTGTAAGCTAACTTCGCTACATACAAAACACAAATCCAAACGACTCGATTACAGACACTATATACTGAACTACTGACATCATGTACCAACAGACTCCCCCTTGGCAGTAGCTTCATATCTTTATCTTCAAGCACGTGTCTTGTAATCTCAACAATCTTGTATCATCATCTTCAAGCATGCACTCCTTCTCGTACACATACCGAAACAACTCTTTGATACTTCCTCGCTTCGTCTTTCCAATCAGGAATATAAAATATCTTCTTCTCATTTAGTGCCTGCAGATCAGCTTCAGATAAGTTCACTAGATGCATCGGATCATAGACTCTCAGCAGCTCTTGTTCATCTTCGTCCTCCATTACTGCTTCAGCTGTTTCACAATCTACATACCACCACTTCAGCTCTTTCAGCACATCCTTGGGCATTTGTTTCATCGGCACTTCTTTTAGACACCGGATTGGCTTATACTTCATAATCATCCAAGGCTTGCCATCTGCTCTCATCCCTCTATATTTGTCTTCAATGATTTTTCCCTTTTGTGGTTTCAACAGCTCGAACTTCTTCTCTTTTATACTTTCCTTCCAAACAATCTTCCCAATGACTCTAGCCATGTTATCATCACTTCTGTTTATTAACCCCAATCTGGTTAAGTCTTTCACTTCACATTCTGGCAATGTATTCAATGATCTCAACAGCCTTTTGAAGTACTGAACACCATCATATCTTTTAATCACAAAGAGCCTCAACTGCTCATCATATATCCAGCATATAATCCCCTTTCTCGATTCAGCATAACCTCTAATGTTGTAACTCTTCTTAAACATAGTAGGGACCGCTGGTTTCTTCGTTTTTACGAACAATTGAGCGTAGCTTTCTTTCCATCTTGGCTGCTCTTCCCATTTTGTCTCATCATTTCCCATATCTTTACCCATATCTGGCTTATCAACATCCGGAATCTCATGCTCCACATTCTCCTCTACTATCTCTCCCTCTTCTATCTCATTATCAATAACTATCTCTGCACCAATCTTCTCTATCTCTTCAACTGGTAAAACATCATCATCACCTATAAACTCATCATCCATCTCCTCAACATCCACGACCACCACCTCATCACCTGTACCGCCCGCTGCACTTGACTCCCCCTGAGTTGTGGAAGTCCCAAGAGCTTGTTCAGTTCTTGGCAACTCTCCACCTGCACCTTTCGATGCATTGGGATCATCGTCTCTATCATTTCTCTTCTTAGTCCTCAACTCATCGCCTTTACAGTTCGTCTCCCCCTGAGATGCCAATCCATCTCTTCAAAGCATCAATGATTTTGCCATGTTCTATCAGCAGGGACGACTGTATCTGATTCTCTGCAACTAAGCGCTGAATACCATGGGTCTGGATAAGATTCACCCTTGATTGTTCTGCCACAACCCGTTCAAGTGCTGCTATTCGTTCAGAGTCTGATAAGGTTGCATCGAAATCAAACCCCAGATGTGATATATCTTGAGTGTACTGAGGAGGGATTTCCAATGTAACCGGGACCTCAGAAGTAGGCGTAAACGTAACCGCGGGTGGTATCGTAACCGATAACCCTGCCGTGGCCACAACTGTCGACTCAATAAATCTTGCCACGACCTCCGTTGGAGTAAGAGTTGGAGGCGGCAACGATACAATCTCAGGAGCCGAAATTTGGAATGTAGTAGGTGGGAGGCCGAATGCAGATGAGGTAGCCACCACGGGAACATCCATGGCGTTTGGCCTTGTAACTTGTAATGATGAAGGGTCCATTGTCATACCGGACAGTGCTGGTGGAGTGAAACGTACCACCCTTGAGCTCTCACCAGCTCCCGAACCTGCACCTGTCCGTTCCCTTCTTGATCTCCGAATCAACTGATGCACTTCTTCCTCATAATCTGACTCGCTGTCATCATCAGTTCTCTTCCTTTTCCCATGAGTTAGTTCTTGAGTTACCAAAATTCGTCTCGCTTCAGCCAACTCATCTTCAGAATCAGAGTCAGCCACCGTTGTAGCTGCTCTAGTCACATTCACACTTGAAACCCTTTCAAATGATACTTGCACATTTTCTTCAGGATCAACCCGATCCATATCAAAGAAGCCTTGACCACCAAATGCAGCATCAAGGTCTACATTCTCCTCCGGTGACACAACAGGAGCAGCAGGTATAGCTTGAGGCGCTCCAGCCTGTTGTGGTTAAGGATCCCGAAACTCGTCCCCACGAGCTGGCACATACTCTGGGTTGATCAAGTACCCGAATAAAGGAGTATGTCGAGGACGGAGCTCAGGTTTACTCCTCGCACTGGAAGATCTGCACTAAGCGAAGATTCTTTTACTCACACTTTCTACATATCTGATTGGGCGACGCTGAGGTAACGTTGGAGCAACGTGATTCAAGATCATCTGAATGAATCTTGGATACATAAGAAATCTCTCACGTGCCACCGCCCTTCTTTGTCGATCTATCTCGTAGAAAACCATCTGACTAAAGCTGTAACGCTTATTGTAAGTCAGAGCAGTCATCGCCGACTGCATGGTCGCGCCCATCCCATCAGTACCAGCCTTTCTCCCTGACATGCACACGATCATGACATGCATGAGAAAGCGCCACTGGTCAAGTAAGAACCCCTTGCGTCTCTGAGTATCTCCCAAGGGACCAGAGTATCCCATTCTCAGAAACGCTCCATCTCGGAAAGGAGCTACAAAGTCTGTCGGGTCGTCTCTCGTTTCATCTCCAAACCGCAAAGCCGCCCGGATATGTTCAGACGAGAACTAAACAATCTGATTATTGACCGTTGCACGCATGACCGGGGGCTCGACACGACAGTCATATTCCACGGTCTGCCAGAAATCTTCGATGTTTGGCAAATATATCGGCAGTGTTGTGGTAATAGCGTGAAATATACGCGAGCGGAGTAAGAACGTGATGATCTCGCGGAAATCATCAACACCGCTCGCATCAGGGTCTAATGTTATGTACATGTTATGACCCGGGAAGAACTGTCGTTGGTTGTCTCCTCCATCATCACCACCTGCGCCGCCTGCTCCAGCTACAGCAGCCATTTCTGCAACAAACAGACTAAGTTAGATAAACGTCAAGGCAAATCACAAGTTCGCCTGTTACCATGAGCGAAGTTGTGATTTATTCTGTATAGGCGAAGTTAGAGATGGGGCAAAGTTGGGAACAACTTCGCCTCAACTTGAACTTCGTCGGATAACATTTAAGTAAAAAGGGGCAGGCGAAGTTGATGATAACTTCGCCTAACCACAACATCGCCTCAAATACTGTTACATAATTAATTATCAGGCGAAGTTAAACCTCAGGCGAAGTTACGGATAACTTCGCCTAAAATGTAACTTCGCCGAATTTGAAACGGCAACAGTTAGGTTTTTTTGAACGAGGTGAATAGGGTCAATTTGGAGAATACGGACTCCGTAAAACTTGATTTTATGATGATCTAGACGTTTAAGTTGAAAACACGTTTGAAAATCGGGTATTGAAATTTCGAACGACCGAGGTTATGAAACTGTTCGTAACGACCTTTGATTAGCCTTAATGAACGTGATTATACTGTATATCGACACTACACACCTTGTAATTGGATTACAAACAGAGAATAAGAACACAGATCGGATTCGAACGATAAGTTCGCTTAGGGTTCTGATAATAAGTTCGCCGGGTGAGTGGAAGATAAGTTCGCTGGTTTAAAAAATAATGAACAGTTTGACTTTAAAACTTCTTTATATAGGGTCAGAGTTATACAAGCGAAGTTATGGATAACTTCGCCTATTGCAGGCGAAGTTAAGGATAAGTTCGCCGATATATTAAAATTTTCAAAACAAACCCCTATAATTTGAACAATTTGCAATTAAGTTTTAAAACAACCTTTAAAGCGTTAAATGATACGATCAAGACCAAGTAACCAGGTATAAAATCATACAACAAAATAAGTAGAAAAATTTTAACAATTAGGTACACGGGATCAAATTTCAGTCTCGACAGGGACTACCATGTTTTAGAAAAGATCCGAACAGGAATCATACTAACTACATGACTGTTACACAGATCCATGTTCAGCTGTATTATGACATAAAGAAACAGGTTGTAAGCAGGTAAATAACTTAGAATGGTTTTCATCGTCTCTGTTATACGGGTTAGGTTCAATTAAGCTCAAAAATTAAATGGGCAACAACTCAGAGATTATAATGCCTCCTATCTATTCTCAAAGCGTATTTGGCTTTCCCCAAGTCACCCCGAGTTGACCTCGACCCGTAGTGTCTGATTAAATAGTAATTACTCTTCGATCTCTAGACTCTTCTTCCCGTTCTCTATCTTGCATCTTGATTGAGAAGTCTTAACATTATGAACTCTAGAATGTCTCAATAACTCACACATTTTTTTTTATAACTGCAAGTCCCGAATCTGGATCACTGCAGTTTCTTGACACGGTATCTTCACGGGAATCAGAACACTTACGGGCTCGTGTATGACTGGGTAATCGCTTTTCTGCCTATCATTCGGAAAGATATATATGGAGACATGCACAACTCTTAAGGAGTTTCTACGTAAAATCGAGTAGATTTAGTTAGTATCACTTATACTTTTACGCACCATAAAAAGCTACCATGATATACAATGACTGTTCTAAAGTCTTTTAGGCCTTATAACTTCACTAGTTAAGCACACAGAATCAGTATATCTATCACTTTCCAAGGTTGGATCAATTTTCTGTTAAACATAGTAAAGGAACTTCTTACGAAGTAGTAGACTTGAAAAATAATTTCATCTCCCGAAAAAAAAATTTTAACTTCAATCGCCCCGATCAATTGAAGTTTTCAGGTAAACGGCTATCCTGAAGATCCAATGGATCAGCTGGACCGACCACATACAAGTATGTGTCCTTCTAACTAAGTATGATCGACTAATTTTCAGCGAAAGAATAAAAACACATCATAAACCGCCCCGGTCACTTTCAGTCATCTGGTTAATGGCTATCTTTATATTCTACAAGTAGAAATGAGGACCAAACATATCCGAAGATATGTCCTTCAAACTGAGGCAACCGACATAATTCTAAGCGATAGTGACGTTTTTTTTTCTTTTCTTTTTTTTTAAGTAAAGACAAAAACACGGTTACTCGGGATTGATCATCCCATTCAGCTCAACAAGGTTTTGAAAACGATTTTTGTCAAACGCTTTAGTGAACAAATCAGCGAAATTATCTAACGTGTCAACCTTTTCGAGCACAATCAGTTTCTTCTTAGCACAATCCTGTATAAAATGATGACGGATGTCAATATGTTTAGTTTTGCTGTGTTTTACGGGATTGTTAGTTACTGAGATAGCAGCAGTGTTATCAATGCAAATAGGAGTATGAGTGAAATTCAGACCATAATCGCGCAATTGCTGTTGAATCCAAAGAACCTGGGAGCAGCAGTTCGATGCTGCCATGTATTCTGCTTCACAGGTTGAAATGGCGACTGAGGTCTGCTTCTTGCATTGCCATGACACTAATCTGCCTCCAAGAAACTGACAACCACCTGTTGTTGACTTCCGATTCTGATTGCACTTTCCATAATCAGAATCCGTGTAGGCGACCAACTCCAAGTCTCCTCCTTTCGTGTACCACAACCCCAGTTTAGGTTTGCCTTTGAGATAGCGCAATATCCTCTTCGCACCCTTCAAGTGAGATTCCTTTGGGTTTGCCTGAAAGCGTGCACAAAGACAAACTGCAAACATAATATCAGGTCTAGAAGCAGTTAAGTACATTAAAGAACCTATAATTGCCCGATATTGGGTTGGGTCCACGTCTGCATCATTGTCTGAATCAGCACCCAATTTATGGTTGACGCAGACTGGAGTATCAAATGGAGTGCTGTCCTCCATCTTGAAGCGTTTGAGAACATCATGGACATACTTAGTCTGATGAATGAACATCCCATCTTTCTTCTGATCAACCTGCAGTCCTAAAAAGAAAGTTAGTTCACCCATAGCACTCATTTCAAACCTCTTTTTCATGACGGCCTCAAACTCCTGACACATGGCGACTTTTGATGCAGCAAAGATGATGTCGTCCACGTAGACTTGCACCATAAGAAAGTCGCTTCCTTTTCTCTTAAAGAACAATGTGCTATCAATATTTCCCCTTTCAAACTCATTCTCAAGCAAGTAGTCCGATAGTGTTGAGTACCAGGCACGAGGTGCCTGATGTAGCCCGTATAGCGCTTTACTTAGCTTGTACACGTGATCAGGAAAGTCTGGGTCAGGAAAACCCGGAGGTTGCTCAACGTACACAACCTCAACGACTTTACCGTTAAGGAACGCGCTCTTCACGTCTAACTGAAATACCTTCATCTCCTTGTGTGCAGCAAATGCCAAAAAAAATCGA
Source organism: Bidens hawaiensis (assembly GCF_021521415.1). Taxonomy (NCBI): domain Eukaryota; kingdom Viridiplantae; phylum Streptophyta; class Magnoliopsida; order Asterales; family Asteraceae; genus Bidens; species Bidens hawaiensis. The sequence continues at coordinate 54,649 of NW_027500447.1, forward strand.
ATGGCTTCCAATCTCGCCACAGGAGCAAACACCTCATTGTAATCGATCCCCTCTTGCTGATTAAAACCTTTTACAACCAGCCTCGCCTTGTTCCTGATAATTATCCCTTTCTCATCTCTCTTGCATTTGAAAACCCATTTGGTGCCAATCGCATGCACATTCTTCGGTTTTGCAACCAAGTTTCATACCTCCATCTTTTTGAACTGGGCTAATTCTTCTTGCATGGCTTCGACCCACGAGCTGTCCTTGAGAGCCATTTGATAGTTCTTTGGTTCAATCTGGCTGATGAAGCAGGTGTACAAGCATTCGTTAATTATGCCCGTATCTTTAATGCTTGTGTAAACACAGGTGTGCTCATTCAAGCTTTGTCTTGTTTGTACACCGTCGGACAGATCACCTATCACGTTCTCCAAAGGGTGATTTTTGTGAACTCTCGTAGTCGGAACCGAACTGACTTGCAGATTGTCTTCCAGGTTCGAAGGTAGCTCATCAATGGGTGATTGTTCTTGAGAGTGAAACGGATTGAAGAATTCCTCTTCTGTAGAGGCAGCAGGGGTATTGACAGCATTTGACGAGGAAGGCTGACATTCATCGTACAGCGGTCTTTGCACAACATTGTCTTCCTCATCGTAAAGCATCTTCGTAGCAATTCTTTCATCAACTTCTGCACAATCCAAGTAAGGTATGTTAAAAGATTTAAAAAGTCTATCATAGTCGAAAACCCCAGCGGGTCCCGTGCTTGGTTTTGGTGGTTTGTAACTTGTGATATCAGTGTTACACACCACCTCAACCTTGCTGGTCGATGTATTAAAGACTCGTCTGTTGGGAGTCCCAACAACGTATCCGACTAAAATACCTTCGTCGGCTATTTCACCAAATTTAGAATTTGTCTTTAATATCGAAAACGGGGACCCGAATGGTTCGAGACCACTCAAGTTGGGCTTTCTCCCATGCATAAGTTCATTACATGTTTTATTCAGTCTATTAACAGTTAAAACTCTATTAAGGATATAACAGGCTGTTGCAACAGCTTCAGCCCAGAACACCACAGGAAGTTTCGAATCAGCCAGCATGGTTCTGGCTCCTTCAATTAACGTTCTGTTCTTCCTCTCAGCCACTCCATTTTGTTGCGGAGTATACGGAGCGCTGTACTGGTGCTCTATCCCTTTCTGTAAGCAGAAGATCTCCATCTGATAGTTCTTGAACTCAGTCCCATTGTCACTCCTGATGTATTTAACTCTTTTCCCCATAATATTCTCAACTTTGGTAATCAAATTTATTACCATCTGGACCGTTTCATCCTTTGACTTCAGGAAATATACCCAAGAGTATCGAGAGAAATCATCAGTAATCACCAAGCAGTAAGATGTTCCTCCTAGGCTTTTTACATTCACAGGACCAAAGAGATCCATGTGAAGTAGGTCTAGGGTACTGACTATTGAATTAACCTTCTTGGTGTGATGGGATTTCTTGTGTTGCTTTCCCTTTTTGCACGATAAGCATTGGTCTTCAAAGTTGAAATTCTTCAAGGGAACACCCAGCACCAGCCCATTCTTGACAATGTAGTTCATTTTCCGAAGATGAATATGCCCCTTTCTTCTATGCCATAATTCGGACTCCGATTCAGTTGCTTTTGACAGAAGACACGATTCTTCTGTTGCCATCTCAGTCGACCTCATGTCCATAATATACGTATTCTTTTCTCTTGGAGCTTTCATAACTATCCAATCCTCTGGTATCTTGAAACCAGGATACAGCACGATCGCTTCATTCTTGGTAAACTGCACGGTGTAATCTTTGTCACAGATCTGCGATACACTCAGCAGATTATGCTTCAGTTCTTCAACGAAATTCACTTTCTCTAACGTCATTTTTCCATTAGTCACCGTCCCAATTCCTGTAATCCTTCCACCGCTCTCTCCAGCAAAACTCACTCTTCCTCCTTGAACAGGTTTCCAATCGTGTAACAAATTCTTGTTACCTGTCATGTGCCGGGAACAGCCGCTATCCACAACCCATAGATTGTTTGCAGCCCTGTTCAACTGTTCCTGCACGATTAAAGCAAAGGATTAAAATCTGGGGACCCAAGACCTATTGGTCTTCGGTCGATACATCCCGTACTTTGGCTGTCCAAAGTTAGTATCAGAATAATTTCTGTAAGTCCTAAAAGGATACCTTCTTGTAGATTGACTATGAGGCCATCCAAACCTTCGTGAATTAAATGAATTATTACTCATGATTTGGTTGTTAACAGGGAAAAACTGAGATCGTTTTCTTGGAAAACCTGGATTAGTCCAATTTCTGAACTTTTATGAGTTTTCATTCTTACCATTATTGTAGTTACTGTTAGTTCTGTTCTCAGTTTTTGAAGGCCTCATACCTCTGAATCTTTGCTTCAAAGGGCAATCAGCAATTAAGTGTCCTAATTGATTGCATCTGAAACAACTCCTGTGTTCAACTTTCTTTTCAATAGTTGTTTTAGATGTTGAGGCTGCATTACTGCCCGTTTGTCTCACATATGGTGGGACATACGGGTTTAGTGGAGAATTCTTTTCATTTGATTTATGTTTCTCTCCACTTTTTGGTAACACTGCCTTCTCTTTTGTTTCACTCGACTCGGATGACTTGTCCGAGTTTGATGAGACAGGACTAGGTACAGAAATCTTAACACTCGAAACAGGCTTACTTGTTTCGCCTTTACTAACTTCTGGTTCTTTAATAGTAACCTTAACCGGAACTGTCTGACCAAAATCAACATCAACAGATTTCTGATTACTAGGATCATAAGTGTAATTATGATTGTAAGGTGGTGGAACTTCATGATATCCAATTCCTCCCCTTTTAACTGGGGAACCTTGATCACTAACGAGGTGATCAAGTATAGCAGAGGAATTTCTGAATTGCTCAAGTTTTCTGTTAAGTTCCACCACTTTCACCTGGTGATCAGCTATCTGTTTATCCCTTTCAGCTATTAGTTTGGTTTTCTCTTCTAATACTTCATAGCTAAGATCAATTACTTGTATTTTTTCAGCTAGATTGGCTTTAAGACTTCTGATATCTTTCTCACTAGCTTTTATTTGTAACTATTTTCTCTAGCTTTAGTGAAATGATGATCTTCTTTTAATGTTTTAAATTGAGCATCCAAACTAACAAACTGATCAGTTATAGTTGTCAATTGTTCAGACAGATTTTCACATTTAGTACAAGGGAGTTTAGTACTTACCTCGGAGAGCTGATCTGTCACATCGGCCATGAAAGCTTGATTTTCTCCAGTCACCTTCTCACTTTCTGCAGTTTCGATGTTCGCCAAATTAGCCTGTTCAAACACTTCCTCAACATGCAGATTCCAGTTGTACTCCCCGTTCTGTCTGGATATCATGGCTCTATTCTCATTACCACCCCCACTCTGCTGTGTAGACCTGTTCTGACTACGTTCAACACGTTCATTTGTGCACTCTGTTGACACTTCCTCAAAGTGGCCATTCTGTTGACAGTTGTAACACCGAACCTTTGACTTGTCAAAACCTGGTCTTTCACCAACAAACTTCCTACCAGTCTTCTTCATAAACCGTTTAACCCTCCTTACAATCATCGCCATCTGCCACTGCAGATCCATCTCTTCCAGATCATCAGCATCGATCTGATCATAGTCTTCGTCTAACGTTGCAGGATCAACAATCTTACCTTGAATGTAATTTTCATACGAAGCAATGAAAGATGCATAGAGAGCAAATTGCTGTTCAGCAGATTTAACACTCATGGGCATCTTTGAGTAGTTGTTGTTCGAAACACTTGGGGAAAAACTACTCTTGGTTGCTTGAGGTTTAGAAGCATTTGATCCACCAGCTACAAAACACACATCACCATTCATGTTGAGAGATACATGACCTTCATGTGTTGAGTTAGCGCCCGAGTCTCCTTTTGAGTCTTAAGCAGACGATTCAGACTTCAAACTTGAACTTGAGTTAACTTTTGCACCATACATTCCTGGATCCTGAACCTGATCAGTTGGTGTCTCTTTTCGAACCATGTTAAGTTCAAAAGTTCTTAGTTTGTTGACTGCTGTTTCCAAGTCATAGTCGGCAAACTCTTTGTCTTCTCTCATCAAGACAGTGTACATCTCCCATTTCGGTGGGAGAGCATCAAGAAGCTTTTCCACGATCTCATCTTCTTTGTAAGCAATGGAATAATTGCTGAGTTCGGTCATCAGATGATAATATCTAGTGATGATATCATCAAGTGGTTCATTCTTCAAGTACTTGAACATCGAGAATTGGGTTTTAAGTAGTTTAATCTTTGATGCGCGAATCCCCACATTACCCTCAAAACGGTTTTCAAGTGCTTCCCATAGCTCTCTAGCAGTTTTATACTTCCTGAAGGTGTGAAGAATCTCTTGTGGAAGAGCCATTGTTATCGCTGCATGAGCTTTGCTTTCAGCCTCATACATTTTCTTTTCTTCTTCTTCCATCTTGTTGTATTTCTTAATCTGATCACGACCCTCATACTCAGCAGTTGGTGGAATGTATCCATCTTGTATGCACACCCACATCTTAGCATCTTGGTACTTAACATACTGTTCAAACCGATCCTTCCACGCTACAAAATCGGTTCCCTTAAGCATCTTTGGTGCCTTTGTAGCTGAACCCGCTTCCACTTCCATCTTCACCAGTTCCGTAATATTTATTGAAGTCATCTTTCACGAAACACAAAGAAACCCAAAAAAATAAAAATTTTATTCTTAACAGTACTGTAGGCGAAGTTAAGGATAACTTCGCTTAAGTCTGAACTTCGCTGATTCTGAACTTCGCTCCCTTTTTTTAAATTCGCCTGAAAAGGCGAAGTTGAGAATAACTTCACTTAAGTTAAGCGAACTTGTGAGCTAGGCGAAGTTGTGGGTAACTTCGCTTAGGCGAACTTGTGAGGTAGGCGAAGTTGTGGATAACTTCGCTTAACCTTATATCTTCGCCGAAACACTACGAACAGTGACGGCAACTTTGCCTGATGAACACGATGGTTTTGCAGGTTTGATTTCTGGATTTTGCGAGGTTTGTGAAGGTGTTATGGGTTGTTTATGATGGTGGGAGGTGAGTAGGACACAAAAACTCGGTAAACTCGTCCCGCGAATAGTCGAACGGAACGATTTCTACACCCGCGTGATAATCCCGAACCACACAATCACGAGCAATAGCTCTGATACCAATTGTAGGTTCCCAGCCGGATCTACACGGAATATCTCGTTCTACGTAGGTGCGGAATCCCTACGTAAGACGTTACGAGCGTAGAAGACGATACGAGCTAACACGATTGAACACACGTTACAATAAGCAAAGACACGTTGTATATTGCAACTGGAAACACGTGATATCAATCACTGATTACCCAACTCGTTACACGTAAACTAAAGAAAACTTATTAACATCTCAGCCGTAACCTATACTTATAAGCACGACAACTTCGCCTGGCATGTTCAGGCGAAGTTGTTCCTAACTTCGCTTACTCATCAAGTTCGCCTGTATTAGCGAACTTGTAAGCTAACTTCGCTACATACAAAACACAAATCCAAACGACTCGATTACAGACACTATATACTGAACTACTGACATCATGTACCAACAGGTTGCCTCAGTTTGAAGGACATATCTTCGGATATGTTTGGTCCTCATTTCTACTTGTAGAATATAAGGATAGCCATTAACCAGATGACTGAAAGTGACCGGGGCGGTTTATGATGTGTTTTTATTCTTTCGCTGAAAATTAGTCGTTCATACTTAGTTAGAAGGACACATACTTTTATGTGGTCGGTCCAGCTGATCCATTGGATCTTCAGGATAGCCGTTTACCTGAAGATTTCGACTTGATCGGGGCGATAGAAGTTAAAAGTTTTTGGGAGATAAAATTATTTTTCAAGTCTACCACTTCGTAAGAAGTTCCTTTACTATGTTTAACAGAAAATTGATCCAACCTTGGAAAGTGATAGATATACTGATTCTGTGTGCTTAACTAGTGAAGTTATTAGGCCTAAAAGGCTTTAGAACAGTCATTGTATGTCATGGTAACTTTTTATGGTGCGTAAAAGTAGGAGTTATACTAACTAAATCTACTCGATTTTACGTGGAAACTCCTTTAGAAGTGTGCATGTCTCCATATATATCTTTCCGAATGATAGGCAGAAAAGCGATTACCCAGTCATACACGAGCCCGTGAGTGTTCTGAATCCCGTGAAGATAGCGTGTCAAGAAACTGCAGTGATCCAGATTCGGGACTTGCAGTTGTTTACGACTCTGAAACTGAGTAAATACTTAAAAAAAAATGTTACTGAGAAATTCTAGAGCTTATAAGGTTAATACTTCTCAATCAAGATGTGAGAAAGAGAACGGGAAGAAGAGTCTAAAGATCGAAGAGTACTTACTATTTAATCAGACACTACGGGTCGAGGTCAACTCGGGGTGACTTGGGGAAAGCCAAATACGCTTTGAGAATAGATAGGAGACATCACAATCTCTGAGGTGTTGACCATTTAAGTTTTGAGCTTAATTGAACCTAACCCGTATCACAGAAGCAATGAAAACCATTCTAAGTTATTTACCTGCTTACAACCTGTTTCTTTATGTCATAATACAGCTGAACATGGATCTGTGTGACAGTCACTTAATTAGTATGATTCCTGTTCGGATCTTTTCTAAAACATGGTAGTCCCTGTCGAGACTGAAATTTGATCCCATGTACTTTATTTTAAAATTTTTTCTACTTATGTAGTTGTATGATTCAATACCTGGTTACTTGGTCTTGATCGTATCATTTAATGCTTTAAAGGATGTTTTAAAACTTAATTGCAAATTGTTCAAATTATAGGGGTTTGTTGTGTAAATTTTCATATCAGCGAAGTTATCCATAACTTCGCCTGCAATAGGCGAAGTTATCCATAACTTCGCCTGTATAACTTTGACCCTATATAAAGGAAATTTTTGGTCAAAATCATTATTATTTTCTAAAACCAGCGAACTTATCTTCCAGTAACCTAGGCGAAGTTATATCTCGAATCACATCTTGTTGTTTTTTTTCTCAGTTTCTAATCCGATTTAAAGGTGTGTAGTGTCATCATATCGTATAATCACTGACAATGGTGTTTATCGAGGTCGTTTTGGTCCGTTTAGTGACCTAGTTCTTTCAAACATCCAACACCCGATTTTCAAACTTATTTTCACGTGGTCGTAATCATATTGATCGTCTAGATCGTCTTAAAAACATGTTTTACGAGATCCGCAATCTCCAAATTGACCGAAATCACTTCGTATTGAAAGTCTAACTGTTGCCGATTCATATTCAGGCGAACTTACAGTTTAGGCGAAGTTATTCTTAACTTCGCCTGAGGTTTAACTTTGCCTGATAATTAATTATGTAACAGTATATGAGGCGAAGTTGTGGTTAGGCGAAGTTATCATTAACTTCGCCTTGCCCTTTTTATTTAACATTTATTACGCGAAGTTCAAGTTGAGGCGAAGTTGGGAACTTCAAACTTCGCCTATACAGAATAAATCATAACTTCGCTCATGGTAACAGGCGAACTTGTGATTTGCCTTGACGTATCTCTAACTTAGACTGTTTGTGTTGCAGAAATGGCAGCTGTAGCTGGAGCAGGTGGTGCAGGTGGTGACGAAGGAGGAGATAACCATCGACAGTTTTTCCCGGGGCATAACATGTACATTACATTGGACCCGGTTGCGAGCGGTGTTGATGATTTCCGCGAGATCATCACGTTTCTACTACGCTCGCGTATCTTTCACGCCATTACCACAACGCTGCCGATATCTTTGCCAAACATAGAAGATTTCTGGCAGACAGTAGAATATGACTGTCGAGTCGAGCCCCCGGTTATGCGTGCAACGGTCAATAATCAGATAGTACAGTTCTCGTCTGAACAGATCAGGGTGGCGTTACAGTTTGGGGATGAAACAAGAGACGATCCTACCGACTTTGTGGCTCCATTCCGAGATGGTGCGTTTCTGAGGATGGGATATTCTGGTCCTTTGGGGGATACTCAGAGACGCAAGGGGTTCTTGCTAGACCAGTGGCGCTTTCTCATGCACGTGATGATCGTGTGTATGTCGGGGAGAAAGGCTGGTACAGACGGGATGGGTGCGACCATGCAGTCGGCGATGACTGCACTGACTTACAATAAGCGTTACAGCTTTAGTCAGATGGTATTTTACGAGATAGATCGTCAGAGAAGAGCGGTGGCGCGTGAGAGATTTCTTATGTATCCAAGATTCCTACAAATGATCTTGAATCATGTTGCTCCCACGTTACCTCAGCGCCGCCCAATTAGATACGTGGAAAGTGTAAGTAAAAGGATCTTCGCTCAGTGTAGATCATCGAGTGCAAGAAGCAAGCCTGAGCTCCGTCCTCGACATACTCCACTATTTGGGTACTTGATCAACCCAGAGTATGTTCCAGCTCGTGGGGACGAGTTTCGGGATCCTCATCCACAACAGGCTGGAGCACCTCAACCACCTGAGGTACAACAAGCTATACCTGCTGCTCCTGTTGTGTCACCGGAGGAATGTGTAGACCTTGATGCAGCGTTTGGTGGTCAAGGCTTCTTTGATATGGAACGTGTTGATCCAGAGGAAAATGTGCAAGTCTCAGTTGCACAGGTTTCTAGTGTGAATGTTACTAGGGCAGCTACGACGGTGGCTGATTCAGATTCGTCAGATGATGATGTGGCTGAAGCGAGACGAATTTTGTTAACACAAGAACGGATTCATGGGAAGAGGAAGAAAGCCGATGATGACAGTGAGTCAGATTTTGAGGAAGAAGTACATCAGTTGGTCCGTAGATCAAGAAGGGAGAGGACAGGTGCAGGTTCGGGAGCTGGTGACAGCTCAAGGGTGGTACGTTTCACTCCACCCGCCCTGTCCGGTATGACCATGGTTCCGACATCATTACCAGTTACAAGGCCAAGCGCCACGGACGTTCCCGTGGAGGCTACCTCATCCTCATTCAGCCTACCACCCACTACATTCCAACTCTCGACTCCGGAGATTGTATCTTTGCCACCTCCAACTCTTACTCCAACGGAGGTCGTGGCAAGATTTATTAAGTCGACAGTTGTAGCTACTGCAGGGTTTTCAGTTACGATACCACCTGCGGTTACGTTTACGCCTACTTCTGAGGTCCCGGTTACATTGGAAATCCCTCCTCAGTACACTCAAGATATATCACATCTGAGGTTTGATTTCGATGCAACCTTATCCGACTCAGAACGAATAGCAGCGCTTGAAAGGGTCGTGGCAGAACAATCAAGGGTAAATCTTATCCAGACCCATGCTATTCAGCGCCTCGTTGCAGAGAATCAGATACAGTCGTCCCTGCTGATCGAACATGGAAAAATAATTGATGCTTTGAAATAGTTCTTGGCATCTCAGGGGGAGACGAGCTGTAAGGGTGATGAGCTGAGGACGAAGAAGCGTAATGATCGAGACGATGATCCCAATGCATCGAAAGGTGCAGGTGGAGAGTTGCCAAGAACTGAACAAGCTCTTGGGACTTCCACATCTCAGGGGGAGTCAATGAGTGCAGTTGGCGGTTCGGGTGATGATGTGGTGGTCGTGGATGCTGAAGAGGTGTATGATGATATTGTAGGTGATGAGGATGTGTTACCGGTTGAAGAGATAGAGAAGATTGGGGCAGAGATTGTCATAGATAGTGAGATTGAAGAGGGAGAGATTGTAGAGGAGAATGTTGAGCACGAGATTCCGGAAGTTCATAAGTCAGATATAGGTCAAGATATGGGAAGTGATGAGACGGAATGGGAGGAGCAGCCAAGATGGAAAGAAGGCTATGCTCAGTGGTTCGTAAAAACGAAGAAACCGGCGGTCCCTACTATGTTCAAGAAAAGTTACAACATCAGGGGTTATGCTGAATCGAAAAAGGGGATTATATGCTGGTTATATGATGAGCAGTTGAGGCTCTTTGTGATTAAAAGGTATGATGGGGTTCAGTACTTCAAAAGGCTGTTGAGATCGTTGAATACATTGCCAGAATGTGAAGTGAAGAACTTAGCCAGATTGGGGTTGATAAACAGAAGTGATGATAACATGGCTAGAGTCATTGGGAAGATAGTATGGAAGGAAAGTATTAAGGAGAAGAAGTTCGAGCTGTTGAAACCACAGAAAGGAAAGCTCGTTGAAGACAAAGATAGAGGAATGAGAGCAGATGGCAAGCCGTGGAAGATCATGAAGTATAAGCCGATCCGGTGTATAAAAGAAGTGCCGATGAAACAAATGCCCAAGGATGTGCTCAAAGATCTGAAATGGTGGTACGTTGATTGTGAAACAGCTGAAGCAGTAATGGAGGATGAAGATGAACAAGAGCTGATGAGAGTATATGATCCTATGCATTTAGTGAATTTGTCTCAAGCTGATCTGCAGGTGCTGAACGAGAAAAAAATATTTTATATTCCTGCTTGGAAAGAAGAAGCAAAGAAATATCAAAGAGTTGTTTCAGTTTGTGTACGAGAAGGAGTTCATGCTTGAAGATGAAAGATACAAGATTGTTGAAGATTACAAGACACGTGCTTGAAGATAGAGATATGAAGCTACTGCCAAGGGGGAGTCTGTTGGTACATGATGTCAGTAGTTCAGTGTCTAGTGTCTGTAATCGAGTTAGTTGGATTTGTGTTTTGGATGTAAGCGAAGTTCTCACAAGTTCGCTGATATAGGCGAACTTGTGGAACAAGCGAAGTTAGGGACAACTTCGCCTAAACATGCTAGGCGAAGTTGTCGTGTTATATAAACTGCTAGTTACGGCTGTGTTTTATAGAATTAGAGGTAACGAGTTTACGAGTTGTGTAATCGGTGATCAGTGAATCACGTGTTTCCAGTTGCAATACAACGTGTCTTTGTTTATTGTAACTTGTGTTTGATCGTGTTACGTGTATCGTCTTCTACGCTCGTATCGTCTTACGTAGGGATTCCGCACCTACGTAGAACGAGATATTCCGTGTAGATCCGGCTGGGAACCTACAAAACCTTCTCGTATTCGGGCCATGGAAATGATTGTTCACACTAGCCTTAAGGCCCGAATTCTTCAAGCTCAAGCTCAAGTGGTAGCCCAAAACAATCTCAAGACTGAATTGGATTGTGGAGCCGAAAAGCAATTGGAAACTAAGTCCGATGGAGTATTTTACTTCATGGGACGCATATGGGTTCCAAATTCTGAAGACCTTCGAAATCTTATCCTTGATGAAGCCCACAAAACTCAATACTCGATCCATCCGGGAGCTGATAAAATGTACCACGATCTTAGGGAATTCTATTGGTGGACTGGTATGAAGAAGGACATAGCCTTGTATGTTGGGAAGTGTCTCACTTGCTCAAAAGTTAAAGCCGAACATCGAAAGCCCTCGGGTTTGCTTCAACAACCCCAGATTCCTCTATGGAAGTGGGACCAAATTTCCATGGATTTCATCACTAAACTACCAAGAACCACTCGTAAGCATGATTCTATTTGGGTTATAATCGATCGTCTCACCAAATCTGCTCACTTCATCCCTGTTAGTGAAACCTACAAAATGGAGAGGTTGTCTCAAATTTACATCAACGAAATCGTGACACGTCATGGTGTTCCCTTATCTATAATCTCCGACCGTGACAGCCGTTTTACCTCCAACTTTTGGCAATCCCTTCAAAAATCTTTGGGGACTCGTGTGGATCTTAGTACGGCTTACCACCCCCAAACAGATGGTCAAACCGAGAGAACCATCCAAACCTTGGAAGACATGCTCCGTTCTTGCATAATCGAGTTTGGAGGAAATTGGGATGATCACTTACCTCTCATTGAATTTTCCTATAACAATAGCTACCATACTAGCATCAAATGTGCTCCTTTTGAGGCTTTGTATGGTAGGAAATGTCGAACACCCGTATGCTGGACCGAGACTGGTGACTCGCAAGTTATTGGTCCTGAAATCATCCAAGCAACCTCCGACAAGATTGCCATCATTCAAGAAAGACTTAGGCCGCTCGTGACCGACAAAAGAGTTATGCCACAAACGAAGGAAACCACTTGAGTTTCAAGTTGGCGACCAAGTCTTACTCAAAGTTTCCCCCTAGAAAGGTGTTGTCCGATTTGGGAAAAAGAGAAAACTCGCTCCTAGGTATGTTGGACCTTTTGAAATTCTTGAAAGAATTGGTCCAGTGGCATACAAACTCAAACTACCTCAGGAATTGTGTGGTATTCATGACACTTTCCATGTTTCTAACCTCAAGAAATGCTTAGCCGATGACACTCAGCCTATTCCCTTTGATGATATTCGCATTGATGATAAACTTCACTTTGTTGAGGAACCTATCAAAATCGTGGATCGTGATGTCAAGATACTCAAGCGAAGTCGAATCCGTCTAGTAAAAGTGAAGTGGAACTACAAGCAAGGACTTGAGTTTACTTGGGAACTTGAAGATCAAATGAAACAGAAATACCCTCATCTTTTTCAATCCAAAGCAGTTTCCACTATTTAATTTCGGGACGAAATTCCCTTAAGTGGGAGAGACTGTAACATCTATGGATTTTTCTTGCAAAAACGCTAGTCTTTTGTGCTCGTATTAATTTCATCGTCTACATTTATTAGTGTTGAATTATGTGTCATTTATTGAATAACATTTTCTTTATATGCGTAATTATATGATCCTATGTTCATTTCATCATAACCGTGCTTAATCATTAATATAACACATTGAACCGGAATGCCTAGATTAATATTTTATAACATGTAACAAAATATTTTGTTATTATTAATTTTATCCTAAGTAATTAAATTAATCATGTGATTAAAAAAATGGAGCATTCTAGAATCTTGTATCTTAACCTTGTTTCTCAAATTAATTTATCTAGTTCTTTTAACTTTGAAAAAAAAAAGAGAAAAAATAATAAATGCAAAAGTGCCGTGCATTTTTTTTAACACATGCAAACACACATATTTTTTTTTACTATTATTATGGTATATATTATTATTATTGTTGTTATTATCATTATCTTTAAGGTATCTCTTAAGTTTTAAACAAGTTTTATCTCTATCTCAATTGTATTCAAACATTCCATCCTTCACTATAAATAGAGCCTCTCATTCTCATTATTTTTCACACCAAATCCCATTCTCTCTTTTCTTTCTAAGCATAATCAAGTAAGTTTTACATATTTTTCTTTGTTATTCTTCATATATCTTTGATTTTGATCTTGTTCTTTTGAATTTCTTTTAGTTTGTTCTTGAGTTTTCTTTTGAATCTTCATAATTGTTCATATACTCTCACCATGATCATCATAAATTGTTAATAAACCCTTACTTTTTGCTCTAAAAGATTATGATGATCATGTTATTCCAAGAAATCATAATAGTTTTCTCATAATCTTGGATTAAATTATAATTTTTCCATGAACAACTATGAATATTCTTATGATCTTCAAAAAAAAACTCATAAGGTTATCATAACTAAAAATTATATTTACATAATTGGTCCTTATACTTTCACAAATGTCCATAAATATCCTAAATTATAATATTTACACTTTAAACCCTATACTTTCATAAATGTTAATAAATATCCTAAACTATAATATTTACACTTTGAACCCTACACTTTCTTAAATGCCAATAAACACCCAAACTATATGATATTACACTTTTAACCTCGTACTTTATTATTTATGAAAACCATTCTAAAACATTTTGAGTTAGTATGCAAATAGAGTATAAACCGGGTATGTATGTATCTGACAAGCAAACGGTTCTGTCTAAGGCAAGAGTGGCGTAAATAATCACATTGGACCCGTGACTCTTACCTGGGAATCAACTTGCTGGAGGTCATGCTCTTGGTTTAGAACATTCTAGTATGCGACACTCTAACTAATTTAAAAATCAAACTTAATCTAGGGCATCCCGTAACCGGTTTAACAAACTCTTGCTCGTGTTCGTGTTCATCCGTCAAGCAAGGTGAGTTCATAGCCCCTTTTACATGCTTTTAAACGTTTTATAATTCGGGGTGGAAACATGCATAATCAATTTGTTTTATACATGCTATTTGATTCAAGCTTTATTTCATAATATTCGTTATGTGTGATCATTACAAGTGTATACTTAATCGCATGTACAACCATTAACTTGTTAAGCCCGTGGTAGTATGATGATAGATCTATTGGCCCGACCCGCCCACTCAGGCCTCGGGTAGAGGCCTGTGTGTTCAGAATCCGACGATCGTTAACATTAAACATAATAGTCTAATCGTGGATTAGACGACTCGCTAAACGTGTCAAATGTTTGGTTGTAATCACAAAGTGTACAAAGTAACTTAACACATATGGAATGTTTTCAACATAAAACTTATTTTTTTCAAAACCTATGTTCTCACCAACTATTTTTAGTTGACACTCTCGCATGTTTTTCAGGTGATGGAAATTAAGTTATGAAGATTCTTGAAGTTTCATATAGGGCATGAGTCAGACTTAGAAGTTGAATGAATAAAGTGCTATGTCATATTTTCTATTTGGATTATATTTGAATAATTCGTTGGTTTCTTTTAATAGGAGTTTTTACATTTAATACCATGTGCATGATTTCAATCTACGCACGCCCCGGCGTTTCCACCTTCGGCCGGGGGGGTGTGACAATATATGCGATGAAAATCATGCATGCAGATTATTCTCTAGTTATTTTCATTTGTAACAAGAAAATAGTTATGAGATGTTTTTTAATTCTATTTGTTTATAAGCTTGTATAATATATGTTTAAATACAATTTTTCTAAAATTTTAACAACGCTCGCATTTCACAATGTGTATATAAATACAATTGAGTACACAATATATTATTAGAACTGAAAATGAAAGGCATAATAACAGATCATATATTTGTAGCGTGACATACGATGTAGTGACATGCTTTATCAGGCCACAACTAACAAACCTCTTATATCATCCAGCCCCAAAGGGTTGTTGGCCATTTAAGTAGAGGTGCACAAGCAATGTTTTCTCTAATACCCAATTTCGGGTATGGAAACGGTTTTGAGTATGATTACTTATTGAAAAATGGGGTATTGAGAGAAATCGAGTATTGAGGAGAAAAATTCAACCCTATGTACTCTGGTAGGGTATGATCGGGTTCGGGTATAACCGGGTAAGTGTTCAGTATTATTATCGGTTTTGAATTTGTAATTTTTTATACATATTTTAATTCGTTTAAAAATTAAATTTGCTTTGTAAAATATAATAATAATTAAAATATATTATAAAAACCATAAATTCACTCAAGTACAAATTATTTACTATATAATAACTATATAATATATATTTAAAAATATATATATAATGGAGGTGGCTAAAGTGTTGGATATTATTAAGGTGACGGATCCAACTTTGGGTCTTGAATTGAATATTAAGAAAACTGAGCTGCTTTGGCCTTCTTGTGATGGTACCAAATCTCGTGACGGGTTATTCCCTGCTGACATCGGGAGACCATTATTAGGGGTGAAGCTTCTTGGGGGCCTTTTAGTAAAGACATCGGGTTTATTAGGGGGTTAGCAAAGAAGAGAGCTACTAATGTCGTTGATTTGATACGTCTTCTCCCAAAACTTGGTGACCCGCAGAGTGAGTTACTTTTGCTTCGATCATGTATGGGTATTGCTAAACTTTTTTTCGGTATGAGAACATGCCAACCTGTACACACGATGGAGGCAACGTTGTTCTTTGACAATGGATTGCGTGAAGCGATCGAGGACCTTGTAGTGTGTGCAGGTCCTTTCTTTGGAGACCTCCAATGGCGACTTGCTTCCTTACCCATTAAGAATGGGGGTTTGGGGTTGTATTCGGCAGTAGAGGCTTCCTTCTATGCGTGTGTGGCCTCGAGAGCCCAATCGTGGGTGCTTCAGGATCACATGTTGCGAGACACTGGAATATGTGAGATGGATATGTGGCTTGTCTTCTTGATATGATTCCAAGCATCGATTTTAGTAGTTTCACTAACAAAAAGACCACCCCCTCTAAAGTCCAACATGCATTAGTGAGTGCTCTTTTTAGTAAAATTGTTCACGACATAGAGTCACACTTGACAGACAAGTAGACAAAAAGCCATTTTTAAGTGTTTACAAGCACCACATGCTTAAAACTTTCTTCTTGTTATCCCTATAGATGGGTTAGGCTAACATATGTCTCCAGTGGAGTATCGTACTATCCTTAATTATCGCCTCATGATTCCTCTATTCCTGGTTGATGAGATATGTCCTGTTTGTCATAATGCGTGTTTAGACTCATATGGGGAGCACACGGTGCATTGTAAAGAGCTCTCGGGGTTCAAGTACCGACACGATCTGGTTAGGGATGTGCTCTTTGACATATTCAGACGGGCTGGAATTTCTGTTAAGAAAGAAGCACCTGTAAATTTCCTAACTGACCCGTCGGATGGAAGATCACTCTTCAACCGGCTGACATTTTGGTGTTTGGATGGATTGAAGGAAAACATGCTTGTGTGGATTTAACAAGGGTTTCCCCTCTGGTGGGCTTAGGGAGTATTGGTTTCACAGCCGGTCAAGCTGCTTTGAAAGCTGCTTCAGGTAAGGTGACTAAACATGAGAAGACGTATATTAACAACCAACATATACTTATTCCTTTTGCTTTTGACACTTTTGGTTTTTCTCACGCCTGAAGTTGTGAAGTTAATTACTCGTGTTCAACGAGTCATGCATAGTAATGTTATGACTCCAAGATCAGCAAATATAGTTTTTAAAAGATTGGGTTTTGCAATTTAAAAAAGGGTAACGACGCGACGCGGCTTGTTGTCCGCTTGTCTTTTGTTTCGATGTAAAGAAAAAAATTACTTTAAAAAACCGGTCAAACGTGTAATTATAAACTATAAACTTTAGTAAAATATTGTTTCTTTATTAAATAAAAAAAGTAACATAAGATATCAACTCTTTTTAACACGCTTGTCTTTTGTTTCGATGTAAAGAAAAAAATTACTTTAAAAAACCGGTCAAACGTGTAATTATAAACTATAAACTTTAGTAAAATATTGTTTCTTTATTAAATAAAAAAAGTAACATAAGATATCAACTCTTTTAGTTAAAAGGGAAGAAAAAGCCCCAATTTGCGTTATAATTACCCTCGTGTCGTCGTTTAGGGTTTCTTTTCTTTGCTTTGAATTCTTGGAGCTTTTGAAGAAGGTAAATTCTTTTCTTTATTACAACATAACAGTTTTAAACCCACTAATCAATTAGAGACATCCAATTTCTCATTTGAAGTTTGTCTTCGTTAATTTGTTTTATTCTTATTCTTATTATTATTATTATTATTATTAATCAAACGGTAGGATCAAAGTTCTGTGTGATTTAATATGATAAAGAATTAACATCTTGTTTCTTCATGATCTTCACAAATTAATTATTTGTCTAACGGGTCAAGAATAATAATAATGTTATGACCCCAATGAATATAATTTTTAAATTTGTTGCTAGTTTTCTTTGTATTTTGATATTAAAAAGAATGGAAATTTCTTTTCTTGAGATAATTTAAGCGGGTTAGCATGTTTTGAAAAATATTAGGATGGTTTAATTGGTCTAGAGTCTAGAAAATGTAGTTTCTTTGCAGAATGCTTGAACAAAAATTAGGATGTTAACATGATTTATCACTTGTACAAGTGATATGTTTGATGTAAGTGCATTAGGTGTGTAAACGGCTCGTGAGCTACTCAAATCGAGCCGAGCTTTTATTGAGGCTCGTTTAATAAACGAGCTTATGCCCTGGCTTCACATATTGAGCTCGAGTCCTCTGAAGTTAAAACCACCATATTAAGGATTTTGAATTTGTTTGATCTTGTAC
Organism: Bidens hawaiensis; assembly: GCF_021521415.1. Taxonomy (NCBI): domain Eukaryota; kingdom Viridiplantae; phylum Streptophyta; class Magnoliopsida; order Asterales; family Asteraceae; genus Bidens; species Bidens hawaiensis. The sequence continues at coordinate 72,510 of NW_027500447.1, forward strand.
AAAAATGTAAAATGTGTATGCTTGTTAGAGAATTTGGATGTCTTGAATATAATATGGCTCATTCAGTTACATAAGATGAATTTGCTTGCTTTAGAATTTTTAGGCAATCAAAATGTCTGGAAGAAACCGTATGCCTCGAGGGATCCATGACGGCCCAATGCATGTTGTGCACCGGGGCCCACCTCACCCTGCTGTTCTTGAAGAAGAACTTGAACTCCAGCATCATGATATAAAACGCATCATGGCGGAAAATGGACATGTGGTTGAAGAAAATGTTATTCTTCAGAGGGAGTTGACCGCAGTCAAAGATGAGATTCATAGGTTAGGCCAGATCATCCCCCAACTGCATGCTGACAGAGAAGCACGGGCCCGGGATATAATTCAGAGAAGAATGAAGCTTGAGGCTGAGCTTCGTGAGACCGAGCCTTTAAGGGCTGATTTCAGTCACTTAAGAAATGAAGCTCAGAAATTAAACTCGTTAAAGCAGGAATTAAGCAATCAAGCTCGCATTCTTACCAATGATAATAGTAGATTGAGAGCTGAGAATGAACAGGCGGTGGTTATTAAGAATGATATTGATGGGTTGCGTAAAGATCTTGTGGAAATGAGGTATTGTATTTATTTGATTAGTTTTCTATTGATTTTGAGTTATTATTATAATTAGCATGTTTATGTAGGAGGGAATATGAAACGGTGAAGAAAACAAATGAGGAGCATTTGATTCAAAAGGAAGCAATGGAGAAAAATCTTATTTCAATGGCGCGTGAAATAGAGAAGCTTCGAGGGGAACAGATGAGAGCACGCGGACTTGGTACATTCTCTTTGCATATTATGTGTTCAGCTGTATCAAGAAAATGGCAAATGTCTTAAATACCCTTTTAACAAGAACACACTTTTTAATGGTATTTGATATGAATGCAGGTGGTGGAGGTTATGGAATGTTGAGTGGAAGCCCTGATATGAGGTATTCGGGTGGCGGATATGGTGACGTGTATGGTGGTGGTTGGGGATCGTACGATCATCAAGGGCCGCCACATCGTTGATATTAGTAACATCTTTGGGTGGTTAGCTGTAGTAGAGATTTAATCTCTTTGCCAGTTGAAAACTAGTCAAGTTAAAAGTCAAAGCGACGTTTATGTAATGGATGTAGTCGTTAATTATGTAATTTGGGTCTGATTATTGTAGCTGGTATTTGTTAAGATCCTGTTGGCTCAAAGTTGTTGAGTATGGTATAATAGCAAATAAACAATTATATCGTTTTAATGTTGAATGTTAGTGTGAGATTAACCATAATCCGCGTCTGATATACCTATAAGTAATTATAAACTCGAACCAAAATTGAAATTGGTAGAAGTGTTGCTCAATCATACAGATCAAGTGACATATTTCATCATACGTGTTCATTCGGCCGTTTGTTTATGTTGGTTTTAGGTATAAAACTGTTTTTAAATTGGCATCATCATGCGATTATGATTGCGTCATCTAAAGGCAAATTAAAATATGTACAAAATGCCTGCTACAAACCAAATACACACTTAATCACCACCAAACCTGAAGTGCATAATTTCTTTACTTGCTAAACCAAATAATCACCGCCTGCCTACCATCTAACAGTCAAAACGCTACCACAACCAATGCACGAGATACAAGTGCTTACTGCTTCACATTCCACAGTACAACCCTCAATACACGATGTACAACTCATTACATGTTCTTTCAACATTCTCAGGACATACAACTACTAATGCATAATGTACTTATAGCATAAAACCGACTCTTTCAATCACATGATGTGTATATATACAAGTGAGTACCAGCAAATAGAGCAGGAAAAATGCCGGAATATTGTGTGACGGGCGGTACCGGCTTCATAGCAGTGTACATTATCAAATCGATGCTCGAACAAGGTCATACTGTTCGATCCACAGTCAGGGATCCAGGTACACCAAAGGACTAGAATATTCAAATAAATAGTATTCTGAAGCACTCTACCTTACCCGTGCAATGACCACAAATTGCAAATTACAGAATTCATTAAAATATGTTAAACTATCTACACTCATGGTGTGTCAATTGTAATTACGGGGTACATGCAGAACATTTTCAAATCGTTAAAAATCGACATAAAAGTAAACGAGCAAGGCAAATTTTGTATTTACTTTGACACTCCCTGTATGTGGTTGTTAACGGTGCTAAGTATCTTGTCAAGAACACCTTAAACATTCGAATCACATTAAGAGACAAGTCAGTCTAAAAGAATATATCATTTCTGATAAGACTTGGATAGTGATTTACAAATCTTGTTAATCACCATTTGAGTCTTTTGATAGACTTGGCATTTAATACGGTTATCATGTTTGTCAATTTGCAAATGTATTGTATGTCTTCCATTCGAATATTAATCTTTCCAACTATTTATTGATGGTCTATGCTACATAATTCCATTTGAAACTAAATGAAAATCATATACAGTTGAAGAGTATGAAAATGCAATTGACAAATTTCTTAGCATGTAAGTGAAAGCAATGTCAAAGTAGAACTATAATTTTATCTATTTTAATTCAAGGCGACGATTTATGTGCACGAGTACAAGTATCAGGACAAAATGAACATTTATGCGACTATTTCTTCTCTCATATTTTACCAGAAAATGTTGAAAAAGTCGGTTACCTGATGGAGATGAAAGGGGCCCACGATAGACTAAAGCTTATGAAGGCTGATCTCATGGTAGATGGCAGCTTTGACCAAGCTGTAGATGGTGTTGATGGGGTTTTCCACACTGCATCTCCTGTGCTTGTTCCATACGACAACAATATTCAGGCAACTTATACCTTCAAAATTGCATTTAACTAAATTAGTTAATAACCAGGTATTGCAAACATAACAATATTGTTTACAGGAAACGCTAATCGATCCATGCATAAAGGGAACCATGAACGTTCTGACATCATGCAAGAAAGCAAAGAGTGTAAAAGGGTAGTGCTGACCTCATCCTGCTCTTCGGTTAGATACCTTTACAATGCCCAACAAAGTTCTCCTCTTAATGAATCACATTGGAGCGATACTGAATACTGCAAACAGTACAATGTAAGGAAATTTGTTTAAATCGTTACATTTTTAAAAGTTAATTAGTCTTGATGATCATCATTTGAACTACTTATAAATTATTGATTACATCCATAGCTTTGGTACGCGTATGCCAAGACAATAGCAGAGAAAGATGCATGGAATGTAGCAAAGGAGAGCGGGATTGATCTTGTTGTTGTAAACCCGTCATACGTGGTGGACCCATTGCTTGCACCGCAGCCAACAAGTACACTTCAACTAATACTTGGTTACATTAAAGGTAACAAAAACGCCATTTACATTAGAGATCACGAAAAGGCGACAACTTTTACAAATGTTTCATATCAGGGTTGGTAGATGAATACCCGAACACGACAGTAGGATTTGTGCACATAGATGATGTCGTGGCAGCTCATATTTTAGCAATGGAGAAAAAGGAGGCCGCAGGCAGACTCATAGTTTCAAGCACGGTGGCTCACTGGTCGGAGGTCATTCAGATGCTTAAATCAAAATACCCGTCTTACCCTTACGTAGACAAGTAAGCTTTTACATACATTACAACTTATCCAAGAGATGAAATACTAGATGTGGAATGCTGCTTACCAAATATAAATGCCTGGCATTAGGTGCAGCGGCCGACAGGGGGACAACAACTCACATAACATGGATAGCAGTAAGATATTACAGCTGGGATTACCTGCACTAAAAACACTAGAGGAAATGTTCGATGACTGCATCAAAAGTTTCCAAGAGAAGGGATTTCTGTGATAATTATCATTTAATTTATCATAGCTTCGCTTTGTAACAATCAGTTTAACAAGAATCCAAGATTAATAAAACCGAAACTTTTATTACTCTTCATGGCCTCAAGAACACCAATGATGGATGGAAATACAACAAGTCAAATGTAAATTTTCCAATTTTTGAAATTAAAAACAAGTTCAAAATGGAAAAACTAGACCCAACAGAAGAGCAAATTCAAACGGTTGAGACACCATTGGCTGTGGCAGAATTAAATAAAGCATGTACAAATGCTCATTCAGCAATGGTGGTGATTTCATCAGCAAATCTTAAGGTCATCATCCAGCCTGCTAAATTGCCCCAACAGATTCCCGTGATTATCAATCACAAGCATGTCAATCCCTAAACCGGCCCAAGGCGGCTGGTTTTCCTCTTCGTCCAGAGAATTAACAGTGGAGGTGGTCCCACTATCTAATAATCCAGGTGGAGTCCACCTGGATGAAGACATTGAGTGAAGAGTCTTTAAAGCCTCTTGTTCAAGATCACTACTATCTTCTTCTTCTTCGGGTTCGGGTTTGGTGGTTTGGTTAAATCTCTTCCTAGCTAGAAACTCTTGCTTCTTTGCAATATAGGCATTGGAGGCTTCCTCGGCGGTGTTAAACGTCCCCAACCATATCCGTTTCCTGGAAAACGGGTCACGGATCTCGGAGGCCCATTTGCCCCACCTCCTCATCCGAACTCCGGTCAATTTCTTCCCCTGGGTTTCGGACACCTCATTCGATCTAATTGGTGCATCTTCTTCTTCTTCGGATTTGGCGCCAATGAGAATCTCGCAAACAATTCGGCGTTTGGATGATCGGTTTTCTCCGGTGTCGGACTCGTCGGAGGATGAGTCGGTGGCTTCAGGGTCGGAGCAGATGACTCGAATTTTGCGGAGGTTTTTGCCGGTGAGTTGTTTGCTTGAATTCGCGAGCCTCTTGTTGTTGGTGGTGACACGGTTGTCCGCCATGGTTAGGTTAGGTTTTGATGAGGTGGCTATGAAATAACAGCAGGGGGGGGGGGGGGGAGGATAAAGGGTTTGCTATTTTAATATTCTTCCTTGTCATGCTCGAACCCTCTTCACTTTGGGCCTTCATTACACGTGGGCTTCAACAATGTGTGTTTCGACCTTTGGGGATACCGGAACCGGACTGGGTTCTACTATAGGTGCATAAAAAAAACTCCAACTCGAACCCGACCCAGACCCGAAGGAAAACCCGGTGTTAATATCCGAACCCATACCCGACCTCACCCGTAGGGTATAAGGTATGCAAGTTTGTACCAAAGTCCAAAACCCGTACCCGGAACTGGACCCGATTTGTATCCGGTAATACCCGAAAACCGAAACCGATTTCTTACACGGGACCGGGTTTTTCCAATACCTGAAACAGGGTTTTTCAAATACCCGATCTATATCTTAAATTACCCGAAAAATACCCCTAAAAAGTACAACCCATTAAAAATTCAATCTATACTGGGGAAAAAAACGCGAAAAAACCCGAAAATATGGTTTTTTCAATACCCGAAAATAGGGTTTACAATACCCGAAAATAACCGGTTTTAGAATACCCGGTTCTATACTCGACCCGAACCCGATGCATAGGGTATGGTTTTTAGGGACAATACCCATACCCAAACACGAACACAACCCCGACCCGGGTATTGTCAATACTTGGTTATTCGGTTTTAGAATATCCGGTTCTACTTTTGAATGAGGGATCAAAATATACTAAAGGCGTAAATACCCGTTAACCAGTTTTCGAAGTAACCGTAACTTTTATTTTGGTCAAATGGAAATAACTAGTTACAATTGCTAACCGATTTTTGAGTGAAAATATCTAACCCATGTAGCCTGTTTGATTCGGTTATTAACCGGTAATAACCAATTGCATTTCAACTTAAACTTTATTAACATTAAGTGTATCAACCTATGATCAATTAACCAGTTACAAAATGGTTTGTGTCTCAAAAGTCCAAACCTATTCCTTAAGATCAGTTTCAGTCAATTACCAACCGGTTTCTACTGTACTGGATAATAATTGATCTTGGTTTGTTTCGGTTTCCTATTTCAGACCAGTTAAGCATTTAAGATTTGCACTCTGTAAAAGACAGGTTTGAAGTGATTATTAATAATTTCATTATATGAGTATTTCAGAAAGTAAATTTCTAAATGCCCTGGTCATTAACTAATCATAACATTAACTACATGCATTTTATTTATGGAAAAATGGATTTTAATAATCCGAACCTAATGCAGTTAACCGATAATAATCCCAACTTAGAAAATACTTGTCACCGGTCCCAACTTTCACACAGTTTGTTTTAATTGGAACCCCGTTAACAAAAATCAAGCTGTTTGGAGCACCGTTTCGAGGTAAGTATTATATCAGTCGATTTGTATCCTCATTCCGATCGAAAGACCTAAAACCTTAATTTTTAACAGAGGTCAAATGAAAACAAATTGTGTGAAAGTTGGGACCGGTAATAGCTATTTGTTAAATTGGAATTATTATCGGTCAACTGCATTAAATTGGGATTATTAAAATCCAATTCGCCTTTATTTATAGGACTAATTAATTCGTCAACTCCATTGCGAGGGGCCTCTATATCAGTTACGACTCTACGAGCATCAGAGCATGTAGAAACATTCTAACGTGGATAACCTAATGTAACAAAAACTCATTATATCAATCAACAAGACAATGAATTCTCAAGTTTATTACCACCAGTCAACCATGGGCGTGTACAATCTTGAGATCTTTGTTCACATAAAAACGTGCTAACATATTGTGGATGAAGATTGACATATGAACAAAAATATAGTTACACAAATACTCTAAATATAGGTTGGGGCCAAACTTTGATGTGCCATGATCTTCCATTTTGCTCTCCTCTCTTTCGTATTTCAACACATCTTTTTTGTCTATTCAAGAGATACGATGATGTTCAGATTATCAACAAAGAGCTGAGTTATTTAAAAGGGGTAATAAAAATGAGAAGGATGGGAAGCTACAGTTGATTGTCATATGTCAAGGGGGGACCAAAAGAGGAATGGCATAAAAGAAAAAAACACATATTTTCTCTAGTCACATGTCAATTCCCCCATCATTTTGAAACTTCTATAACTTTTTCGTACGACTTTTTTTTTATATAAAAGTTAACGTTTTTTATCTTTAATATAAGTATTACTTTGTCTTATAAAATAAAGAAAAATTATGTCATTGTATCTTTCTGTTTTTCATTGTGATTTATGTTCATCTTTATGCATCTCTATTTATCACCGTGTCTTTATAATTATCATTTTTTTTTTAAAAGTGATGAAATCTGAAAATTGTAATATTGAAATAGCATTGTTGTGTAATTTTAATATGTAAATATAATGATAAAATAACAACCATGTCTAATACATAAAACGCAATGATTAATGCATATTACTCTGGTAGGGTATGATCGGGTTCGGGTATAACCGGGTAAGTGTTCAGTATTATTATCGGTTTTGAATTTGTAATTTTTTATACATATTTTAATTCGTTTAAAAATTAAATTTGCTTTGTAAAATATAATAATAATTAAAATATATTATAAAAACCATAAATTCACTCAAGTACAAATTATTTACTATATAATAACTATATAATATATATTTAAAAATATATATATAATGGAGGTGGCTAAAGTGTTGGATATTATTAAGGTGACGGATCCAACTTTGGGTCTTGAATTGAATATTAAGAAAACTGAGCTGCTTTGGCCTTCTTGTGATGGTACCAAATCTCGTGACGGGTTATTCCCTGCTGACATCGGGAGACCATTATTAGGGGTGAAGCTTCTTGGGGGGCTTTTAGTAAAGACATCGGGTTTATTAGGGGGTTAGCAAAGAAGAGAGCTACTAATGTCGTTGACTTGATACGTCTTCTCCCAAAACTTGGTGACCCGCAGAGTGAGTTACTTTTGCTTCGATCATGTATGGGTATTGCTAAACTTTTTTTCGGTATGAGAACATGCCAACCTGTACACACGATGGAGGCAACGTTGTTCTTTGACAATGGATTGCGTGAAGCGATCGAGGACCTTGTAGTTTGTGCAGGTCCTTTCTTTGGAGACCTCCAATGGCGACTTGCTTCCTTACCCATTAAGAATGGGGGTTTGGGGTTGTATTCGGCAGTAGAGGCTTCCTTCTATGCGTGTGTGGCCTCGAGAGCCCAATCGTGGGTGCTTCAGGATCACATGTTGCGAGACACTGGAATATGTGAGATGGATATGTGGCTTGTCTTCTTGATATGATTCCAAGCATCGATTTTAGTAGTTTCACTAACAAAGAGACCACCCCCTCTAAAGTCCAACATGCATTAGTGAGTGCTCTTTTTAGTAAAATTGTTCACGACATAGAGTCACACTTGACAGACAAGTAGACAAAAAGCCATTTTTAAGTGTTTACAAGCACCACATGCTTAAGACTTTCTTCTTGCTATCCCTATAGATGGGTTAGGCTAACATATGTCTCCAGTGGAGTATCGTACTATCCTTAATTATCGCCTCATGATTCCTCTATTCCTGGTTGATGAGATATGTCCTGTTTGTCATAAGGCGTGTTTAGACTCATATGGGGAGCACACGGTGCATTGTAAAGAGCTCTCGGGGTTCAAGTACCGACACGATCTGGTTAGGGATGTGCTCTTTGACATATTCAGACGGGCTGGAATTTCTGTTAAGAAATAAGCACCTGTAAATTTCCTAACTGACCCGTCGGATGGAAGATCACTCTTCAACCGGCTGACATTTTAGTGTTTGGATGGATTGAAGGAAAACATGCTTGTGTGGATTTAACAAGGGTTTCCCCTCTGGTGGGCTTAGGGAGTATTGGTTTCACAGCCGGTCAAGCTGCTTTGAAAGCTGCTTCAGGTAAGGTGACTAAACATGAGAAGACGTATATTAACAACCAACATATACTTATTCCTTTTGCTTTTGACACTTTTGGTTTTTCTCACGCCTGAAGTTGTGAAGTTAATTACTCGTGTTCAACGAGTCATGCATAGTAATGTTATGACTCCAAGATCAGCAAATATAGTTTTTAAAAGATTGGGTTTTGCAATTTAAAAAAGGGTAACGACGCGACGCGGCTTGTTGTCCGCTTGTCTTTTGTTTCGATGTAAAGAAAAAAATTACTTTAAAAAACCGGTCAAACGTGTAATTATAAACTATAAACTTTAGTAAAATATTGTTTCTTTATTAAATAAAAAAAGTAACATAAGATATCAACTCTTTTTAACACGCTTGTCTTTTGTTTCGATGTAAAGAAAAAAATTACTTTAAAAAACCGGTCAAACGTGTAATTATAAACTATAAACTTTAGTAAAATATTGTTTCTTTATTAAATAAAAAAAGTAACATAAGATATCAACTCTTTTAGTTAAAAGGGAAGAAAAAGCCCCAATTTGCGTTATAATTACCCTCGTGTCGTCGTTTAGGGTTTCTTTTCTTTGCTTTGAATTCTTGGAGCTTTTGAAGAAGGTAAATTCTTTTCTTTATTACAACATAACAGTTTTAAACCCACTAATCAATTAGAGACATCCAATTTCTCATTTGAAGTTTGTCTTCGTTAATTTGTTTTATTCTTATTCTTATTATTATTATTATTATTATTAATCAAACGGTAGGATCAAAGTTCTGTGTGATTTAATATGATAAAGAATTAACATCTTGTTTCTTCATGATCTTCACAAATTAATTATTTGTCTAACGGGTCAAGAATAATAATAATGTTATGACCCCAATGAATATAATTTTTAAATTTGTTGCTAGTTTTCTTTGTATTTTGATATTAAAAAGAATGGAAATTTCTTTTCTTGAGATAATTTAAGCGGGTTAGCATGTTTTGAAAAATATTAGGATGGTTTAATTGGTCTAGAGTCTAGAAAATGTAGTTTCTTTGCAGAATGCTTGAACAAAAATTAGGATGTTAACATGATTTATCACTTGTACAAGTGATATGTTTGATGTAAGTGCATTAGGTGTGTAAACGGCTCGTGAGCTACTCAAATCGAGCCGAGCTTTTATTGAGGCTCGTTTAATAAACGAGCTTATGCCCTGGCTTCACATATTGAGCTCGAGTCCTCTGAAGTTAAAACCACCATATTAAGGATTTTGAATTTGTTTGATCTTGTACAAAAATGTAAAATGTGTATGCTTGTTAGAGAATTTGGATGTCTTGAATATAATATGGCTCATTCAGTTACATAAGATGAATTTGCTTGCTTTAGAATTTTTAGGCAATCAAAATGTCTGGAAGAAACCGTATGCCTCGAGGGATCCATGACGGCCCAATGCATGTTGTGCACCGGGGCCCACCTCACCCTGCTGTTCTTGAAGAAGAACTTGAACTCCAGCATCATGATATAAAACGCATCATGGTGGAAAATGGACATGTGGTTGAAGAAAATGTTATTCTTCAGAGGGAGTTGACCGCAGTCAAAGATGAGATTCATAGGTTAGGCCAGATCATCCCCCAACTGCATGCTGACAGAGAAGCACGGGCCCGGGATATAATTCAGAGAAGAATGAAGCTTGAGGCTGAGCTTCGTGAGACCGAGCCTTTAAGGGCTGATTTCAGTCACTTAAGAAATGAAGCTCAGAAATTAAACTCGTTAAAGCAGGAATTAAGCAATCAAGCTCGCATTCTTACCAATGATAATAGTAGATTGAGAGCTGAGAATGAACAGGCGGTGGTTATTAAGAATGATATTGATGGGTTGCGTAAAGATCTTGTGGAAATGAGGTATTGTATTTATTTGATTAGTTTTCTATTGATTTTGAGTTATTATTATAATTAGCATGTTTATGTAGGAGGGAATATGAAACGGTGAAGAAAACAAATGAGGAGCATTTGATTCAAAAGGAAGCAATGGAGAAAAATCTTATTTCAATGGCGCGTGAAATAGAGAAGCTTCGAGGGGAACAGATGAGAGCACGCGGACTTGGTACATTCTCTTTGCATATTATGTGTTCAGCTGTATCAAGAAAATGGCAAATGTCTTAAATACCCTTTTAACAAGAACACACTTTTTAATGTTATTTGATATGAATGCAGGTGGTGGAGGTTATGGAATGTTGAGTGGAAGCCCTGATATGAGGTATTCGGGTGGCGGATATGGTGACGTGTATGGTGGTGGTTGGGGATCGTACGATCATCAAGGGCCGCCACATCGTTGATATTAGTAACATCTTTGGGTGGTTAGCTGTAGTAGAGATTTAATCTCTTTGCCAGTTGAAAACTAGTCAAGTTAAAAGTCAAAGCGACGTTTATGTAATGGATGTAGTCGTTAATTATGTAATTTGGGTCTGATTATTGTAGCTGGTATTTGTTAAGATCCTGTTGGCTCAAAGTTGTTGAGTATGGTATAATAGCAAATAAACAATTATATCGTTTTAATGTTGAATGTTAGTGTGAGATTAACCATAATCCGCGTCTGATATACCTATAAGTAATTATAAACTCGAACCAAAATTGAAATTGGTAGAAGTGTTGCTCAATCATACAGATCAAGTGACATATTTCATCATACGTGTTCATTCGGCCGTTTGTTTATGTTGGTTTTAGGTATAAAACTGTTTTTAAATTGGCATCATCATGCGATTATGATTGCGTCATCTAAAGGCAAATTAAAATATGTACAAAATGCCTGCTACAAACCAAATACACACTTAATCACCACCAAACCTGAAGTGCATAATTTCTTTACTTGCTAAACCAAATAATCACCGCCTGCCTACCATCTAACAGTCAAAACGCTACCACAACCAATGCACGAGATACAAGTGCTTACTGCTTCACATTCCACAGTACAACCCTCAATACACGATGTACAACTCATTACATGTTCTTTCAACATTCTCAGGACATACAACTACTAATGCATAATGTACTTATAGCATAAAACCGACTCTTTCAATCACATGATGTGTATATATACAAGTGAGTACCAGCAAATAGAGCAGGAAAAATGCCGGAATATTGTGTGACGGGCGGGGGTACCGGCTTCATAGCAGTGTACATTATCAAATCGATGCTCGAACAAGGTCATACTGTTCGATCCACAGTCAGGGATCCAGGTACACCAAAGGACTAGAATATTCAAATAAATAGTATTCTGAAGCACTCTACCTTACCCGTGCAATGACCACAAATTGCAAATTACAGAATTCATTAAAATATGTTAAACTATCTACACTCATGGTGTGTCAATTGTAATTACGGGGTACATGCAGAACATTTTCAAATCGTTAAAAATCGACATAAAAGTAAACGAGCAAGGCAAATTTTGTATTTACTTTGACACTCCCTGTATGTGGTTGTTAACGGTGCTAAGTATCTTGTCAAGAACACCTTAAACATTCGAATCACATTAAGAGACAAGTCAGTCTAAAAGAATATATCATTTCTGATAAGACTTGGATAGTGATTTACAAATCTTGTTAATCACCATTTGAGTCTTTTGATAGACTTGGCATTTAATACGGTTATCATGTTTGTCAATTTGCAAATGTATTGTATGTCTTCCATTCGAATATTAATCTTTCCAACTATTTATTGATGGTCTATGCTACATAATTCCATTTGAAACTAAATGAAAATCATATACAGTTGAAGAGTATGAAAATGCAATTGACAAATTTCTTAGCATGTAAGTGAAAGCAATGTCAAAGTAGAACTATAATTTTATCTATTTTAATTCAAGGCGACGATTTATGTGCACGAGTACAAGTATCAGGACAAAATGAACATTTATGCGACTATTTCTTCTCTCATATTTTACCAGAAAATGTTGAAAAAGTCGGTTACCTGATGGAGATGAAAGGGGCCCACGATAGACTAAAGCTTATGAAGGCTGATCTCATGGTAGATGGCAGCTTTGACCAAGCTGTAGATGGTGTTGATGGGGTTTTCCACACTGCATCTCCTGTGCTTGTTCCATACGACAACAATATTCAGGCAACTTATACCTTCAAAATTGCATTTAACTAAATTAGTTAATAACCAGGTATTGCAAACATAACAATATTGTTTACAGGAAACGCTAATCGATCCATGCATAAAGGGAACCATGAACGTTCTGACATCATGCAAGAAAGCAAAGAGTGTAAAAGGGTAGTGCTGACCTCATCCTGCTCTTCGGTTAGATACCTTTACAATGCCCAACAAAGTTCTCCTCTTAATGAATCACATTGGAGCGATACTGAATACTGCAAACAGTACAATGTAAGGAAATTTGTTTAAATCGTTACATTTTTAAAAGTTAATTAGTCTTGATGATCATCATTTGAACTACTTATAAATTATTGATTACATCCATAGCTTTGGTACGCGTATGCCAAGACAATAGCAGAGAAAGATGCATGGAATGTAGCAAAGGAGAGCGGGATTGATCTTGTTGTTGTAAACCCGTCATACGTGGTGGACCCATTGCTTGCACCGCAGCCAACAAGTACACTTCAACTAATACTTGGTTACATTAAAGGTAACAAAAACGCCATTTACATTAGAGATCACGAAAAGGCGACAACTTTTACAAATGTTTCATATCAGGGTTGGTAGATGAATACCCGAACACGACAGTAGGATTTGTGCACATAGATGATGTCGTGGCAGCTCATATTTTAGCAATGGAGAAAAAGGAGGCCGCAGGCAGACTCATAGTTTCAAGCACGGTGGCTCACTGGTCGGAGGTCATTCAGATGCTTAAATCAAAATACCCGTCTTACCCTTACGTAGACAAGTAAGCTTTTACATACATTACAACTTATCCAAGAGATGAAATACTAGATGTGGAATGCTGCTTACCAAATATAAATGCCTGGCATTAGGTGCAGCGGCCGACAGGGGGACAACAACTCACATAACATGGATAGCAGTAAGATATTACAGCTGGGATTACCTGCACTAAAAACACTAGAGGAAATGTTCGATGACTGCATCAAAAGTTTCCAAGAGAAGGGATTTCTGTGATAATTATCATTTAATTTATCATAGCTTCGCTTGTAACAATCAGTTTAACAAGAATCCAAGATTAATAAAACCGAAACTTTTATTACTCTTCATGGCCTCAAGAACACCAATGATGGATGGAAATACAACAAGTCAAATGTAAATTTTCCAATTTTTGAAATTAAAAACAAGTTCAAAATGGAAAAACTAGACCCAACAGAAGAGCAAATTCAAACGGTTGAGACACCATTGGCTGTGGCAGAATTAAATAAAGCATGTACAAATGCTCATTCAGCAATGGTGGTGATTTCATCAGCAAATCTTAAGGTCATCATCCAGCCTGCTAAATTGCCCCAACAGATTCCCGTGATTATCAATCACAAGCATGTCAATCCCTAAACCGGCCCAAGGCGGCTGGTTTTCCTCTTCGTCCAGAGAATTAACAGTGGAGGTGGTCCCACTATCTAATAATCCAGGTGGAGTCCACCTGGATGAAGACATTGAGTGAAGAGTCTTTAAAGCCTCTTGTTCAAGATCACTACTATCTTCTTCTTCTTCGGGTTCGGGTTTGGTGGTTTGGTTAAATCTCTTCCTAGCTAGAAACTCTTGCTTCTTTGCAATATAGGCATTGGAGGCTTCCTCGGCGGTGTTAAACGTCCCCAACCATATCCGTTTCCTGGAAAACGGGTCACGGATCTCGGAGGCCCATTTGCCCCACCTCCTCATCCGAACTCCGGTCAATTTCTTCCCCTGGGTTTCGGACACCTCATTCGATCTAATTGGTGCATCTTCTTCTTCTTCGGATTTGGCGCCAATGAGAATCTCGCAAACAATTCGGCGTTTGGATGATCGGTTTTCTCCGGTGTCGGACTCGTCGGAGGATGAGTCGGTGGCTTCAGGGTCGGAGCAGATGACTCGAATTTTGCGGAGGTTTTTGCCGGTGAGTTGTTTGCTTGAATTCGCGAGCCTCTTGTTGTTGGTGGTGACACGGTTGTCCGCCATGGTTAGGTTAGGTTTTGATGAGGTGGCTATGAAATAACAGCAGGGGGGGGGGGGGGAGGATAAAGGGTTTGCTATTTTAATATTCTTCCTTGTCATGCTCGAACCCTCTTCACTTTGGGCCTTCATTACACGTGGGCTTCAACAATGTGTGTTTCGACCTTTGGGGATACCGGAACCGGACTGGGTTCTACTATAGGTGCATAAAAAAAAACTCCAACTCGAACCCGACCCAGACCCGAAGGAAAACCCGGTGTTAATATCCGAACCCATACCCGACCTCACCCGTAGGGTATAAGGTATGCAAGTTTGTACCAAAGTCCAAAACCCGTACCCGGAACTGGACCCGATTTGTATCCGGTAATACCCGAAAACCGAAACCGATTTCTTACACGGGACCGGGTTTTTCCAATACCTGAAACAGGGTTTTTCAAATACCCGATCTATATCTTAAATTACCCGAAAAATACCCCTAAAAAGTACAACCCATTAAAAATTCAATCTATACTGGGGAAAAAAACGCGAAAAAACCCGAAAATATGGTTTTTTCAATACCCGAAAATAGGGTTTACAATACCCGAAAATAACCGGTTTTAGAATACCCGGTTCTATACTCGACCCGAACCCGATGCATAGGGTATGGTTTTTAGGGACAATACCATACCCAAACACGAACACAACCCCGACCCGGGTATTGTCAATACTTGGTTATTCGGTTTTAGAATATCCGGTTCTACTTTTGAATGAGGGATCAAAATATACTAAAGGCGTAAATACCCGTTAACCAGTTTTCGAAGTAACCGTAACTTTTATTTTGGTCAAATGGAAATAACTAGTTACAATTGCTAACCGATTTTTGAGTGAAAATATCTAACCCATGTAGCCTGTTTGATTCGGTTATTAACCGGTAATAACCAATTGCATTTCAACTTAAACTTTATTAACATTAAGTGTATCAACCTATGATCAATTAACCAGTTACAAAATGGTTTGTGTCTCAAAAGTCCAAACCTATTCCTTAAGATCAGTTTCAGTCAATTACCAACCGGTTTCTACTGTACTGGATAATAATTGATCTTGGTTTGTTTCGGGTTCCTATTTCAGACCAGTTAAGCATTTAAGATTTGCACTCTGTAAAAGACAGGTTTGAAGTGATTATTAATAATTTCATTATATGAGTATTTCAGAAAGTAAATTTCTAAATGCCCTGGTCATTAACTAATCATAACATAAACTACATGCATTTTATTTATGGAAAAATGGATTTTAATAATCCGAACCTAATGCAGTTAACCGATAATAATCCCAACTTAGAAAATACTTGTCACCAGGTCCCAACTTTCACACAGTTTGTTTTAATTGGAACCCCGTTAACAAAAATCAAGCTGTTTGGAGCACCGTTTCGAGGTAAGTATTATATCAGTCGATTTGTATCCTTATTCCGATCGAAAGACCTAAAACCTTAATTTTTAACAGAGGTCAAATGAAAACAAATTGTGTGAAAGTTGGGACCGGTAATAGCTATTTGTTAAATTGGAATTATTATCGGTCAACTGCATTAAATTGGGATTATTAAAATCCAATTCGCCTTTATTTATAGGACTAATTAATTCGTCAACTCCATTGCGAGGGGCCTCTATGTCAGTTACGACTCTACGAGCATCAGAGCATGTAGAAACATTCTAACGTGGATAACCTAATGTAACAAAACTCATTATATCAATCAACAAGACAATGAATTCTCAAGTTTATTACCACCAGTCAACCATGGGCGTGTACAATCTTGAGATCTTTGTTCACATAAAAACGTGCTAACATATTGTGGATGAAGATTGACATATGAACAAAAATATAGTTACACAAATACTCTAAATATAGGTTGGGGCCAAACTTTGATGTGCCATGATCTTCCATTTTGCTCTCCTCTCTTTCGTATTTCAACACATCTTTTTTGTCTATTCAAGAGATACGATGATGTTCAGATTATCAACAAAGAGCTGAGTTATTTAAAAGGGGTAATAAAAATGAGAAGGATGGGAAGCTACAGTTGATTGTCATATGTCAAGGGGGGGGGGGGACCAAAAGAGGAATGGCATAAAAGAAAAAAAACACATATTTTCTCTAGTCACATGTCAATTCCCCCATCATTTTGAAACTTCTATAACTTTTTCGTACGACTTTTTTTTTATATAAAAGTTAACGTTTTTTATCTTTAATATAAGTATTACTTTATCTTATAAAATAAAGAAAAATTATGTCATTGTATCTTTCTGTTTTTCATTGTGATTTATGTTCATCTTTATGCATCTCTATTTATCACCGTGTCTTTATAATTATCATTTTTTTTTCAAAAGTGATGAAATCTGAAAATTGTAATATTGAAATAGCATTGTTGTGTAATTTTAATATGTAAATATAATGATAAAATAACAACCATGTCTAATACATAAAACGCAATGATTAATGCATATTACACAATACATAAAACGTAAAACACAATGATGAATACATATTATTAAACAATGATCTGAAATGTAAAACACAATGGTAAATACATAATACACAATGACCTTAATAGAATACACAATGACTAAAACACAATGATGAGTATAAAGACACAATGACGAGCAACAGACAAAATGATGAGCATAAAAACACAATGACGAGCAAAGGATACAATGACGTACCTTTTGTTTTAAATTTAATCTTTAATATGTGTAACGATTGTAAAACACAATGACCATAACCTATAACACAATTTAGAAAACTCAATTAAAAAAAACACAATGACAAACCAATAACACAATGTATAAAAACCCACTATTTTTTTAAATTTTTTACAACAATATGGTACTCATGTTAAAGATAAAAAAACGTTTGTTATTTTGGTGATTTTTTTTAAAAAATTGTCGTATGTAAAAGTTATGAACGTTTTAAAATGATGGGGGGGGGGGGGGTTGACATGTGCCTAGCATGCGGAGAGAGAAAGTAAACAAATATAGATTATTCCACATATGCTCTTTTCTATATTTTTTTATTCTCAAATTAATCACAATCATTCAAATCAAAAATCAATGGACTAGATTACTTCTCACACTTCTTATTTTTTGTTTACTTTGTATTTTAACCTAATCCATCAACAAAATCTATTGTTATATTGAACTTTTATAGTAATGTTTTGGTTAAAAAAACATATGGGTTCATAGGGTAAAGTTAAAATACAAAGGACAACAAAAATTAGAAGGGTGAGAATAAATCTAACCCATTGGTTCTAGATTTGAATGGTGGAAAATAATTTAAGATAAAAAACTGATAGGAATGACATATAGATAGAAAGGACATAAATGTAATAACCCACTTTTGTTGACTTTCTCTTTTCACATGCAAGACACATGTCAATTCCCACATCATTTTAAAACGTCTATAACTTTTTCGTGCAACATTCTTTTAAAAAAAATCACCTAATAACAAGCGTTTTTTTATCTTTAATATGAGCATCATATTGTTATATAAAAATAAAAAAAGTAGTGGGTTTTTTATATTGTGTTGTTGGTTGTTCATTGTGATTTTTAATTAGGTTTTTCTATGCATTATGTTATAGATTTTGGTAATTGTGTTATCAATTGGTACTCATATTAAATATAACAATTAAAACAAAGATTACGTCATTGTGTCTTTTTTATTGTCATTGTGTCTTTGTGCTTATCATTTGTCTTTTTACTTATCATTGTGTTTTAGTCATTGTGGAGAAAGAAATATTATGTTCATTGTGCATTACGTTTATGTCATTGTGTAATATGTAATTTCTATTGTGTTTTACGTTTCAGGTCATTGTGTTATATGCATTCATCATTGTGTTTTACGTTTTAGGTAATTGTGTAATATGTTCTCATCATTGTGTTTTATGTATTAGATAATTGTTGTTATTTTATCATTATATTTACGTACTAGCTTTAGAAACCCGTGTATTACACGGCATAAGTTAATGTATAAATTACAATGAATAATTTAATACAAATAAAATAAAAGATAATTAACATAAAAAACAATACCACTGGAAGCAGCATTTAAAACAATAAGGCCTTTAGATCTGAAGGATGTAGTTAAAGTCTTTCAAAAAAAATGTTTTTCACTCCATACCCTAAACCTTAAATCATAAACAAAAAAAGACACCAGATTTTCTTTTTTGAACAGCTTTCATGATGCCCTTATAAACACGTTGTTGTTCAACTGTCACAATAGTCTTATACTTAATATAAAAAATGGAAAATTTGTCTATGATTTTTAAGACTTAATAAACATTGGATATTTGTAAAAAGTAACCAAAATTATTATAGTTTTCTTTAATATAAAGATGTCTCAAAAATTACATGTTAGTGTATTCTTTAAACACAAATTCTTTTATATACATTTAAATTTAAAGAAAATATCTTTATGACACGTAATTATTATATATATTAATATTTGTTTATATTAAATGTTTACAATATAATTTATAGCATTAATAATTCAATTAATAGAGTTTGACCAATTAATATGGTATGTTGAATTTATAATCAATACTATATTTAGAACAAAGATATTTTTTTTTCTTTTCCATCAATAGAAGAGAAGTGATTAGGTGGGAATTTGATAGTGAGTATTAACCTCAGAATGCCATGTTTCCAGATTATTTTCTTTTATTAGTATAGTTAGATAATTATTACACAACGATTATTAACATTTAAAAAAAAAACATAATGATGATTTGAAAGACACAATGACGAAAAAAACACAATTACAAGCGGAAAGACACAATGACGAAAAAAGAAACAATGACAAACAAAAAGACATAATGACGTAATTTTTGTTTTAAACTTGATATAGCAAAGTCATACTCATATTAAAGATAAAAAACACTTGTTATTATGTTGAATTTTTATTTACAAAAAATACCATATAAAAAAGGTATATGATATTTGGATCCATAGATCCGTAGAATCCCGTTTGGACATGTGAAGAGAAGACAAACAACGAATCCAGTTAGATCCGTAAAAAACATTACTATAGAGGGGAAGAGGGTTGAGGCCGACCTAAATTGACTTGGAATGAGAGGATTAGGCATGATTTGCGAGACTTAAACCTCTCTGAGGACATGGTTGAGGATAGGAATTCTTGAAGACGTAGAATTAAGGCTATTGACTTTTAGAGAGAAAGTAATACCCTAGGGGGTTCTCTTTACCTTATTCTTGGTCACATGGCATTATGTTATTTCCTTTTCATATATATTGCGTAGTCTCTTCTTTGTATTTTACT